>NC_088651.1:29911481-29936127 GCF_964019385.1 Sycon ciliatum | reverse complement strand
TGGAGAAGACGTTGTTCGACTCGAGGAAATTTGTGATTGTTCTGTTGATGATTGTCTCCATCACCTTGGACAGAATACACAAGAGCGAAACTGGACGGTAATTGGAGGGTAAAGACTTTGATTTCCGTTTGAATATAGGGACTATGTTGGCAATCTTCCATGTCTTGGGCTGTATCCCAGTTTGGAAACATTGGGTAAACAGTATGGAAAGCGGTTGCGCCAGTTCAGCAGAGCAGGCTTTCAACACTCGTGCCGGTATCCTATCCGGCCCGGTTGCCTTTGATGGGTTGAGCTGGCGAAGGGTGCGTTCAACAGCAGCGACGCGGAAACGGACGTCCGAAAGAGCCTGGTCAGTTCGAGGTCTGACATATGGGAATGGGGCGGACAGGTCATCTTGTGCGAGACTGCATTTGCTTGCAAAATAGCGGGCCATGCATTCTGCTTTGTCTGCGCTGGCTGTGTACTCTCGTCCATTGGGATCACGTAATGTCGGAACAGATTGACTACGCCCATTGCCAGAGGCACGCTTGACGGTGCGCCACCAGTCACTGGGTGGCAGCTGCTTTGAGGTCATTTTCTGTCTCAGTTTCGCCATGAAAGCACTCTTGGCAGTTTTGAGACAGGCAATCGTTGAGAGCCGTGCATCTTGGTAGGCTGACTGCCGATCGTGGTCAGACTGGTCGTCTCTCAGGCACCTCCATGCACGTCGTTTCCTCACTGTGGCAGCAGTGCACTCAGGGGTCCACCATGGAGGATCTGATGCTCGGGTTTTCAGAATTTTAGAGGGGATGAATCTCTTCATACCCTCCAGGATCCTCTCTGAGATGCCAGTGCATGACAGGTCTGGATCAGTCCGAGCAATAGCTGCCCAATTGGTGGTTCTGAAGAAGTGACGGAGCCTGGCCCAATCAGCATGCTGATACCTCCATACTGTTCTTGATATGGGAGGCTCGCGTGATGCACGGATCTGGAAGTCAGCAAGTATACAGGCATGGTCAGATTTGCCAAGAGGTGGCAAGACAGTAGCCAATGATTCTACGGGTAGGTCGGACATAATCAGGTCCAGTGTGTTGCGGCCACACGTTGGTTGGTCGACTAGCTGCTCAAGACCGTGCATGTAGCACATGTCCTCTGCATGCTCGCCGGCTCTAGTTGTTCTGCTACTGTGGAGCCACTCTTGGTTATGTACATTGAAGTCTCCAGCAACTATCACAGCAGAGTTGCGGCAGGCTGTGGAGGTGAGGCCCCTGCAGATCACGTCGAAGATGCTGGTGTCTGTGTCTGAGCACGTTCCAGGACGGTAAGCAGCACATATAGCCACAGGCCGGCCAGTTGACAGTTTGACGTTTAGCCATACTAGCTCCTGGCCGAAGACATCAATGGTATTCAGTTCGTTCATGGCTAGCGTGGCCTTCACCCAAACTTCCACCCCGCCACCATGGCGGTTTCGGTCGCGTCTCAGAGGCTGGTAGAAGCCAGAGAGTGTCAACTCTGCTTGAGTCACAGCCTCTGACAGCTTAGACTCTGTTACTATGGCAACATCTGGGGATTCAGCATGGAGCACATGGCGGAATTCATCTAACTTACTCATTAGCCCAAAGGCATTTGTTACGAACAGTTTCAGGGTTTTGTTGGTCATTACCGGCTTAGGGGTGCAAACGCATTGCCAAGTGAGACAGGGTACTTGGCTGCTTGGTCTGCAGGTGGTGAATCTCGCTGGTGGGAGCGAGCTTTCATCCCTGGAGTTCGATTCGAGGTACCTGCATCGGCAGAGCTTCCATCCTCACTGTCCCTTTCATCTGCACTGCTTGCGTTGCCAGTGGTGTTTGCCTGTGGTGCGGAAGTTTCTGCGGTGCTGCTGCTGTTGCTGCTTCTGTTGTCGCTGCTGCTGCTGTTGCTGCTGTTGTCGCTGCTACTGCTGCTGCTGCTGTTGCTGCTTCTGCTGTTGTCGCTGCTGCTGTTGTCGTTGCTTCTGCTGCTGCTGCTGTTTTCGCTGTTGCTGCTGCGGTTTCCGCCAGAGTTTTTGGAGAAGCGCCACGGTCGGCAGTACAAAGGCCTAGGCCAGAAGTTGGGGGCGGTCACAATAGGCATGGAGGTGGCATCTACAGTGACTCTGGCCGATACTCGTCCACTCTCTCCTACATGTACACTGCACGGGAATGGAAGAGCCTGACATTGCCTGTTCGCTTCTGTCCATGATGAACTGTTTCAGGCGGTCCTCTGTGCAATCTGGGAGATGTTGCCCACATAGGCAACAGAGCGCTTGGTCTTGGGTGGTCCTGCAGAGACCAACTTCCAAGAGTCGTCCGTGATGGTGCTGAACACAGGCTTGGAGTTCTTGACTGGCAGGAGTTCAGTACCCTCTGCGTCAGAAAACATGACATTGTACCCCGTTTCCGTGTCCACTGAGGGCACCGTCTTGCCTGTGTGCAAGGGTGTAGCAGCGCTACGGGTACGGGGTTCAGTGTGCGTTCCCACGTGTTCTGCCTGCTGCTTTGACTTTTTTTCACTATTTGCGCGCGGCTTAGACTTTCCAGTTATCGTACGGGCACTATTCGTACTACTAGCTGCACTCTCCACGACCTCCTCGCCTTTTTGTTGCTGTTGGTCGACATGGGCAATGGCGGACTGCCTCAAGGAGCTCAGTTCGCCTCGTAACTCTGAAATGTGTGCACATAGCTCGGTGCAGTCTTATGTCAGGATGCCCCCTTTCCTTCTCTAATATTACCACATTTACTCTGAATCCCAATGCCAATTCATTTTTCCCTCGCGCTATTGTGCAACCCCCGCACCACAGCTGCGTCTACTGGGTGAGATTCGGGTCGGTTTCTTAAACATCTGCAGTCTTCGACACAAGGTTGCAGAGCTAGAAGACCTTATTAACTTGCATATGTGGGATGTATTTGCCCTTTGCGAGACGTGGTTGAACAGCACCATATCTGATAATGAGATCCACATTCCTGGTTACTGTGTTGTCCGCTTCGACCGCTATGGCCGCCAGGGAGGAGTATGCATTTTCTACAAATCAACGCTCCCTGTGTCTCACCGTCCTGATCTCCTCGTAGACGGCCTTGAAGGCACCTGGATTTCGGTAAACAGACGTGGTCGCCAGCATCTCATAGGCTGCATGTACCGCCCGCCCGACTCAACAGTCACCTATTGGGAAAGACTTGATGGAGCGCTTCATAAAGCAGCATTGTTGACACCATCTATGACTGTGCTTGGAGACTTCAATGTCGATGTCGGAGCCGGCACAACATCCCCGCACTATCAGCGCTTCTCAGATTTGGTAGCATCTTATGGCCTCAGAAACCTGGTCACAACTGCCACTAGGACCACACCCCAGTGCCCCAATGGCAAGATCATCGATTTGATCCTCACAAGTTGCGATGATGCCCGGAGTTGCGCCGTAGTGCCATCTACCCTCAACGACCATGATGTCGTTCAGATCCTCTTGGGCCTGCACGTTCAAGTGCCCAGACAAGCATGTAACTCGAGGAAGCCATTCAGCAACGTACGTAGAATCCACATACCTGATTTCCGAGACGACCTTGATGCAGCACACCTTGATACCTGGCCCCCGAACACTACAGTTGATGACATGTGGTCAATTTGGCACTACAAACTCTTGGCGATCCTCGACAAGCATGCTCCTCTCCAGTGTTCTTCTGCCAAGCGGAAGCAGCTACCACCCTGGTCGGATCGGCACCTCTTCCAGCTCACCCAGCGCAAGAATCGGCTGCATAGGCGGTGGTGGGGAGACAAAGCAAACGCTGCGCTCCACACTGCATTCAAGCGCGCCCGTGCGGAAGCTAGAAATGCATACCGACAAAAGCGAAACACTTACTTCCAGGGACAATGTACAGCAAACGCAGGAAACACCAAGAAGCTTTGGCGTACCATTAACAAAGTCACCTGTAGAGACCGTCCCCATGTTGAACCCTCTTGTACGATCGAAGATGTCGCCTCAGCCTTCCACAAGGTGGTTACTGATGACTGTCGACCGCAAACGTTGTCTGCTCCCCTCGGGCCTCCACCCCGCACTTCCCTCCCCAAGTTCTCACACGTCAGTATCGGTGCTGTTGAACGGCTACTCCTGCAGGTTAATCCCGCGAAGGCAACAGGCAGCGATGGCGTACCAGGGGCAGTCCTCAAACTCTGCTCTGACGTCTTGGCGCCGTCTGTCACTAGCCTGTTCAATGCCTCGCTGTCGTGCGGACATGTGCCCTCGGCGTTCAAGCTAGCTAATGTCATCCCACTGCATAAATCTGGTGATCCATCACTGCCAACTAACTTCCGCCCTGTATCCCTTCTACCCATACTCTCCAAGCTGCTAGAGAAGTTGATTCAGAAGGAGCTCATCACCTTCCTGGACATAACAGCATCGTTACCAACAACCCAGTTTTGCGTTCAGGCGTGGCCACTCTACCGAAGACGCATTAGTCCTTATGTCAAACCGCATCCTAACAGCCAAGGACCAGGGCCTATTCACAGGTGTATGCCTGTTAGACATGTCTAAAGCCTTCGATAAAGTCAAACATGACAAGCTATTGCAGGATCTCCACAGTGTTGGAGCGTCCGGTACTGCCTTGGACTGGTTCGCCAGCTACCTATCCGGTCGCACTCAACGTGTCTGTCTGGGGTCGCGGACTAGCTCTATATCAGCTTGCACGAGTGGTTTCCCCCAAGGTTCGGTGCTGGGCCCCATTCTGTTCAGCCTTTACACCCGCGAGGTCCCCGCTGTAGTTGGCCAGTCCGAGTCAGTTCAATTCGCGGACGACATTGCGCTCGCGTGCAGCCGGCGAACAGCACAGGAGGTATCCGATGTCTTATCTGCTTCTGTTTCAATCCTTGCAGACTGGCTGAAGGATCGAGGCCTGATCCTCAATGCTGGCAAGAGCCAAGTCGTGCCAATTCCTGCCGGCCGTCAGCACACAGCGGATCTACAGGTCGTCTGCCATGACACTTCACTGCCTAGTGTGCCAAGTGCTCGTTATCTTGGCGCCACAATCGATTCCAGCATGTCCTTGCACGCCCACATTGCCAAATGTTCTGCACGCGTGTCGCAGAAGATCGGAGCACTCTGGCGAATGCGCCGCTGCCTGAATCACCAGTCACGCATGACCTACTTTAGATCGCTGATCATGTCTGACCTGCTGTATGCCTCAAACGCGTACTCTAGCTCACTGCAAAGAAGGTACCTCGACCGTCTACAGGTCCTGCAGAACAGCGGGGCTCGTGCTGTCTTTGGCCGCCGTCCGTGGTCGTCTGCCCGCGACCTGCTTGAGCGCATTGCAGTGTTCCGTGTGGCAGAAGTCTTCAATCAGAAGCTAGCATACCTGGTGTGGCGCTGTCGTTATGCACTGGCAAGTCCAGAGTTGCAAGCCCTGCTAACCCCCGCTGCACCCGGCCCTACTCGGCTCCAATCAACCCTGGCGTCAAAGATCCTGTTTTACAGGTCGATGATCCAGGGTAGGTTGTCGTACGCTTCCACCGCCTTTTATCCGTCACTTCAAATTGGCAACATGGAGCCCCTCACACGTCTAACGAAGTGCGCTATCCGCGGCTTCTTCGGTCTGCCACCGTGGTCGCGCACGAGCCCGATCTTTGAACAGCTCCGCCTCACCACCCTGGAGGACATGTTTAACATTAAGCTCCTCATCTTTGTCCGTCGTTGTCTGTTCTTCCGAGCTAGCTCCCTCTTCACCAGCTTCTTCGTGAGAGTTACTGGTGACCGCACTCGGGGAGCAGCACATCACCTCGTTCGAGTACCATTTTGGCCCGGTCCTGCGGGTCGAGCGACCATGCAGTTCATCGGCGCAGTCCTGTGGAACCAGCTCCCGCCTAATCTCCGTTCCGAGCCCAGCCACCTTCAGTTCTGTGCCCTGCTAAAAGCGCATCATGGCTCCGCTTAAATGCTTTTCGGCTAGTGTGTTTCTGTGGTATAGCGGACTGAAGAATAGTAAACGTGTTTTGCAATAATTATATGTATGAAGCTATTTTGTATAAAGTATGTTCCCATTCCGTTTTTGCTTTGGTGTAGCCCTGAGGTTGATTGCTTATTTATTTCTACCCTTCCTCTCTCCATACTTCTGTCCCCCCCCCCTCTCTCTCATTCCTTCTGTCGTCCACATGTATCAAAGGAGGCGAAATCGCCTGTTTGTGGTGCGACGTTAAATAAACTTCTACAACAACAACAATCTGCCATGGGCCTGTGCGTGCCAGTTTCCCGTTCGGTTGCGGGGCGGGGGCGCTTTGCTTGCAAGGGTGCTGTATTATGGAATGCCCTCCCCAGCGACATCCTTGCCATCCATCACGCTCCGCAGTTTCGCACCCAGGTAATCCCCTATACCTGCGCCCTGTAGATGTCGACAAGCGAAATATGATTTTTTCTGTTCTCTTTCTGTTGTACCCGATCTCCCTCTGATGTACCGCTGACTCTACGTTGAAGATCAAAGTATTTGAATTCTCATTCTCATTATGATTTTCATATTCGCTTTCAAGTTATTGGGTTCTATGCCCGTTTGAACTTGCGAATCAAAATAAATACAAACAAACTTCTTGGCTGTTTGTATCGTCCTCCTTCAGCCGATGCTAAATTTTAGAGCTGTGTTCAGGAGCTTGTCCACCACATCCAGGGCGAGGATATTATCTGGCTAGGCCACCTGAACATTGATTCATTCCAGACCAATAGGCCAATGTATCAAAGCTTATACTCGTCGCTACTTCTTCCCCTTAACCTCCTGAACAAAGTTTGCTCTGCGACACGGACCACCCCCTCATCTGCTTCGTCAATTGACTATATCCTCACAAATCTGGCTGCAGTCAGAGACCGAGTAGTGTCTCCCTGCGAGTTCTCCGATCATGATCTGGTGTATGCAGCATTGGATGTAAAGTCCAATACACAACTGCCTGCTTACGATGTTACCTTGAAGGCCCGCGACTATAGGAACATCAACTTCCCAGAGTTAATAGGTCAGCTTGAGCATGCAAACTTGTCTTCGTTCTCGTCTACAAACGTCGATCAAATGCTTGACGAATGGTTGGGTAAATTCAACACTGTTCTAGATGTGGTAGCGCCGTACAAACAGCCTGGTAGACACACAAGACCGGGCAAGAAGAACTGCCCGTTCATGACCCTAGAGCTCTTGGCACTCATCCGCCAGAGGAAATCAGCCTTTCGTCGATATCGCGCCAGTGGCTGCATTGACACTACATTACAGCGATGTTTTACCTCTTTGAGAACTCGGAATTAGAAATTCCCATTTCCAGAACGTGTGCCTAAAATATAAACAGAGCCCAAAGCTGTTGTGGTCCACTATCAACCACATAACTAATCGATGTCGTTCCCACATCCCTCCTGCGGTTGCAGCTGACGAGTTGAACACCTTCTTCCATAAGATAGTGACTGATCCAAACCCCAGGTACGACATCCCAGATGGACCCCCGCCTCAATCTACATTTGGTATGTTTAAGCAAGTCACTGTAACAGACGTCAGGGCAAGACTTGCCTCCTCGACAGCAGCAAAGCACCAGGACCCGATTGTCTTCTTCCCAGTATCCTGAAGGCCACATCCAATGTTATTGCACCTTCTATATCAGCCATCTTCAATACTTTTCTTCAATCTTCGACTTTCCCTCATCTTTTTAAAATCGCTAATATCACTTCCATTCTTTAAAAATCCCGGCAGGGTGATCACACCTCTCCGTCCAACTATCGCCCAGTGTCGCTTACGAGCATTCTCAGAAAAAGGCTCGAACGTCTTGCCCTTGACCAAGTGCTGCGGGACTTCGACCTGTATACTTGTCTACACGATCATCAATTTGGCTTCCGGCCCCAGCAATCAACAGTGCAGGTCATGACCTTGGCTGTAAATGACTGGACGTCGGCTAAAGATGTGGGTCATAAAACCGTTGTAGCATTTATTGACTTAAGCAAGGCCTTTGATCGAGTTGTGCACCAGGAACTTATCTTTACTTTGCACAGCTTAGGCATTCATAGTTCTGCCCTGAAATGGTTCGCTTCCTACCTGAACAGCCGGTACCAGCGTGTATGTATAGCCTTTGGAACATCATCTCTTCTCCCTGTAACCCGAGGGGTTCCGCAGGGAACAATCTTGGGTCCCACCCTTTTTAACCTATATGTGCGACTCTTACCTGACCTGGCTGCAGGGAGCGGTGCAAAGCTCCTCATGTTTGCCGATGACAAGACTTTGTACGCTTCCTCACGAGATACAATAGTATGCGCCGATGTCGTGTCCTCGGCTCTCGCTAAGCTACACAATGAACTAAGATCACTGGGCATGAGCGTTAATGTTGACAAAACCGTGGTCATGAGGATCTTGCCGAAGACTGCTCCTGACGTACAAAGACCCATTCTTGTTGAGCTGGGCGGCACTACCTTAAGGGAAGTGAGTGTAATTCGCTGCCTTGGTATCCTTATCGATAACAAGCTCTCATTTGTTCCACACGTAGATCACCTCACCAGCAAGGTGTCACGCAAGATAGGCGCGTTGCGACGCACCTTCCGCCAAATGGCAGCATTTGCCCGTCGCCAGTACCTGCTTAGTGTGATTCATCCCGACTTTGAGTATTGTTTCCCTGTTTACGCATCTCACCTATCAGCACAGTCCAGGGAGAGATTGTTTACCTTGTTCCGTAGAGCTGTACGAGTTACCTGCGGTGCTTCATATCATGCTGCACCCCTTCTTGCTTCTCTTCAAATAAAACACCTTGAATATCGATACATTTATCAATTTCTTACGTTTACGTTTATTTGTCATATTGTTCAGCCTGCATCATGCTTACGAAGTCTTTTTCCCTTTGCCCACCTCCAAGCGGTCAACTCGTGGAACTACAACAAACAATTTGTCAATTTGCTTGTATAAATCCATGGTAGGGTACGATTCCTTTTCCTCCAGAGCATCCCTTATGTGGAATGCCCTCCCTGCTCACTTGAAAGGAAGTGAGGACATTAGATCATGTTCTACAGAACGTTTGCACGCTCTGAATGACGACAAATTGACTATATCCCTATATCCCCTCCTTTTTGAAAATGTATTTCACCAATAAAATAAGGCTTGGAATTTTTTAAACATGAATATCGACGGACTTGCCCCTTCTGTTCATGCATTGCCCTGCTCTAGTAATGGTTCATGAATCCGCCCAGTCCACATTCCTTCTCCGTTTCTCTCTAGTAATGGTTGATGAATCCGCCCAGTCCACATACCTTCTCCGTTTCTCTCCGTTTTTCTTTCCTTTCAGTTGCATCTTCCTCCCTGCTATGTTATTATTTATTTTATTTTTTATTTTTTCTGCACCTCGTGGCATGTCAAGACAGCCAATTGAATTGAGGAGAGGGTGAGACCAACCACGGAAGAAGAGAAAAAAGAAAATGAAGAGCAAGTACACAAAGTGGGAAGGATTAGCAACTTACAAAGCAATGGGATGCTCAGCGAGCTATGCAGCGGAAGTGGCGAATGTGACTTTGTTTACTGGGAGATACTGAAGTCCTGTCTGACGAGGGTACGGAATTTGGGCATATCTGGAGCTTGTCTAACACTGGGAGGCAGTTGGAGCCACGTGGAGTAGGAGGAAAAGAAAGGGGAATTTACGAATAGGGTATACCTAGCTAGGGGGAGACGAACGCAGCTTCGGGTGGTGCCACCTGAATTGAACCAATTAAGGGACTGTAAATGAGCAGGGTGCTGGTCAAGGAAAATGTAATGTGCCAGGGTGCACTTGGAAGCATCAAAGTAATGTTGCAGAGTGGTAGTGGATGCAGCAGCATACAAGTCTAGATTTGAGATATAACGATCAGTACGAAATATGATTCGCAGTATACGGCGATTTTTGTATTTGTATTTATATCATTATCTCATGGCACATCATGATGACGGCCAATAAAACTGAGACAAGGGTGAAAGCCAACCACAGCAGTAAAACAGATAAAAGAATACAAATAAGAGGCAAAGAAGGCAAAGGAGGAGACAAACCAGCAGGATATACATGAAACCTATAATTGAGCAGAGATTTTAGCTATAAAATTATCCATCGACGTGCTGGTCTTGGCCTGCGTTGGTAATGTTGCCCAAAACACATAGCCAGCAAAGATCGGGGATCTAGTGAATAGGGTGGAGGCAGCGCGTGGGAGACTGAGTGAGTTCCGGGTGTTCCGTGTTTCGGAGAACCAATTATAAGCCTGCATATGCAAGGGTATTTTATTTAGTAATATTTTATGTATGAGAACACAGAGGTGGTACTTATGTCGAGTGGAAAGGGGACTGATCTTGGCAATTTCGTAAAGACTAGCGGAGGGAAAGCGACGATCTTTGCTAAATAAGATTTTAAGGAGCATGCGGTTATGGGTTTCTAGCTTGTTCAATACAGTAGTAGTTATGCCACACCAAGCAGTATCACAGTAGTCAAGTAAGGGCAATATATAGCAACGATAAAACAAGCGTTTGCAAGAAAGAGGAAGATGTCTACAGTGGGCTTGAAGAGCCCCAAGGATGGAGCTTGTGCGCTTGCAGACATACTGCACATGGGGTGACCACGACAATTTAGAGTCAATAATAACGCCAAGATGCTTATGCTCTTCAACAATGCGAATAGCAACACTTGAAGAAGGAAAACAAAGTGGCAGGGAAGGGGGAGAAGGGGAAATGTACATAGCTGCCGTTTTATCAACGTTTGGCTGCAACTTCCAATCATGCATCCAGGTTATAACTTTCCCAATGCTATCTTGCATGGCTTCGTGCAGGCGTATAGGGCAAGCATTGGAGCAAAGCAGAGCTGTGTCGTCAGCGAAAAGGCTGACACCAGGGGCAGTATCGGGGAGGTCATTAATATACAGGAGAAATAGCAGTGGCCCAAGGATTGAACCCTGGGGGACTCCAGAAGTAACGGGTAAAGGCTCCGATAACACAGTTGAGAGGCGTACAAGCTGATGTCGGTTAGAGAGATACGATGAGAGCCAGCCGATAGCCTTGCCATCAATGCGATATACTGTTCGCAGCTTAGCTAAGAGACCCCTGTGCCAAACAGTGTCGAAGGCCTTTGCGAGATCGAAGAAAACTAAACCAACATGGTTATGGGCGTTCCGGGCGGTGTGGATGTCTTGCACGAGGCGGGTAACCTGGTACCTGGTGGAGTCACCCCGACAAAAGCCCGACTGTGCTGGCGAAAGTGAAATGCAAACATGATCATAAATGATGTCATATACAACACGTTCGCACACTTTTGATAAAGTAGAGAGCAATGAGATAGGGCGATAGTTGCTGGGGGTGGTGCGTGGTCCTCTATTTTTGTAGGTGGCCACGACTACCGCAGTTTTCCACATGGCTGGGAATTTCCCTTCACGAAATGACATATTCAAGATAATTGACACAGGATAGGCAACAGACGGAGCAAGAGCTCTCCAAACTTCGTTGGTAATTCCGTCTTGACCAGGGGACTTGCCAGTTTTCAGATTACGGAGATATTTCCTCACTTGGGCTGTACCAGTCGACAATGATAGGAGGGACGCAGGTATTGAGGGTGAAGGGGTGAGTGGTGGTATAGGCCACGTAGGGTCGTCAGGAAGTCCAAACGACGTAAACTGCGTGTTCAATATGTCTGCTATGTCTGCGGGATCTGTTGCTACCGTGCCGTCTGAAGCTGTCATTGATCGGATGGGGAACTGCTAATTTACCTATGTGGGTTTTGTTAATGGTGGACCAGGCAGGGGAGCCGTACGTGAAGAGGGGAAGAATGTATGATTTATAAAAATTAATCCGGCAATTTTTGGGCAAATGGGACAAGTAACTTGACATTATGCCGACAGATCGGCATACTTTGGACGACACATGATCAGCATAGTGAGACCAGGAGAGGGCTGAATCTATGACAACGCCAAGGTGTTTATGGTGGGGCGCTACAGAGATAGGGTGACCGGATCATCGGGAAAGTGGAAGATGGGCACTGGATCTGTGGGAGGGGAAAAAGGAGGAGCTCGGTTTTGGTCACATTTTGCTTAAGGTACCAAGTGCTCATCCAGTGAACAATGTCGTTGATACAGGTCTGAACTTTGGGGTACAGGGTGGCGTGAGATGGTGAGGAAGCAAGGACAGTGGTATCATCTGCAAACAAAGAAATATTGGGAATTGCATAGGGGAGGTCATTAACGTATGTGAGGAAGAGCAGGGGACCTAAAATGGAGCCCTGGGGCACTCCGGATGTCACAGACTCGGGGTCAGATAAGGTTCCATCTACTGTGACGCACTGATTTCGGTCCAAGAGGTAGCTTGTTATCCAGACAATTAGGGAGCCGGAGACACCATGGGCACGAAGTTTGTCGATCAGGCCCTTGTGCCACACGGCGTCGAAGGCCTTGGAGAGGTCGAAGAAACAGATGCAGGAGACCTGCCGCTGGTCTTTTAGGGAGCAGAGGTCTTGGATTATGCAGGACAATTGCAGGGATGTGTTGTCCTTACGTCGAAAGCCAGATTGTGCGGGGTGAAGAAGAGGGGAGATATGGTCGTACAAGCGATCGTACACTATTCTCTCTAGCAGTTTGGAGACGCAGGACAGGAGGGAGATTGGTCGGTATTATTTTCTCTTTTCGTTCGTCCCTCTTGATATCTGTACTTTGTACGGTTGAGGCAACGAACTGAAGTAATAAAAACCAAACCAACCAAACCAAACAGCTAGTGGCACTTCAGCAGCAGCTGAAAACGGAACATCACGGGCAATAGGTGGCGGATTCGGCGGAGGAGACGGCACATCTGTTATCAGGACAGGGGGACATGGCGTCAGAATTCCTGTGTCGAGACCCAGGGCGATGAACAACAGTAAAGTCGAATGCGGCCAAAGCCTCTATCCATCGAGCTTTCCGACCACGGGGCTCCTTGGTTGCCCGCAACGCAGTTAATGCAGAATTATCTGTCCGAAGTCCGGAATGCCATAACTGGAGCTATGGATAGCGCAGACTTGAGGGCGCGGAATGAAGCGTCGCAAGCTTTCGTCCAAACAAGACCCTTCTCACCTCATCAGCTTCCCTCACTGGCCTGAAAAACAACTTGCGTGCTGGCATTCAGGAAGTTCTTTCCTGGATGTCCTCCTGGAGGTTGTCCCCAAATCTATCAAAAACAAAGATCATGCTCTTCCCGCCCCAGCCGGAGTTCACAACCCTCATCCATGCCAACTTTCCAAATCCAATTGACATAGTGTCTTCCCACAAACACCTTGGCATTGGGATTGACTCTGCACTCTCTTGGGTACCCCACAGCGAATATATCGGTAAAAAATCAAGTAAATCCTTAGGAATTCTCTCCCTCCACTGCTCCTACCTCCCACTTTCTTGCAAGCTTCTTTTTTATTTAGCCTACCTTCGCCCAATATTTGATTATGCAGATACGTCTTGGGTTGGGTTATCCTCTTCCACTGCTGCAAAGCTTGAAATACATCACAAGAAAATCCTTAAAATTCTCCTCCGTCAACCCCGCATGCTCTCATCATCCGCCCTTTATAAAATCGCTCACACAACCCCGTTATCACATGGACCCAGTGCACACCTGGCTTCTCTTGTCCATTCTATTAGTCTTGAGTTGTGCCCACCTCATCTCTTGTGTTTTAATTGGTTCTCTTCGCTAAGAACTAGAAACTCGCTCTTACTCCCTAAGTGTAACTCATCCACTCTTTTGCGCTCCCCTCTCTTTATTGCTTATTCTGTTTGGCTCACTCTACCCAGAGAAGTTAAGGACCTGACCTCACTCCGCCTGTTTAAGATCCGTGCCGCCCCTTATTTACTACGACATACATAGCTCATTATCCACATGTCCTTTGCGTCTCTGTGTTTTCACTGTTTTTATTTGACATTATCTTTCTTTACGGAGTTGTTGTTGCTGTTCATTTTGCTACTCTTTCTTTTTCCCTCCCCTTGTTTCTATTTATCGCCGTGGTTGGCAATCACCCACTCTCGTAACATTGGCCGGTGTTTCCGCCGAGTCTTGAGATGTTGTAATAAATAATAATAATAAACAATAGCTATGAAAAGTATGAATGCCGCAGATATCACCACGCAACATGACAATTTGTTCAAGGTTTGGTTTTGTGTGTTTCCAAAATCGATTTTCACGCTCCGATCATCAGTGGAAATACGGAACTAAAGAGATCAAGGGAAAAACAAAGGTTAAAAATCCAAAGAAGTGTGACACATGACGGGTAACTTGTGGTAAGTATTACAAAAAGTGAGAACTAAAATAAAGAGTTAGTGTGACAAACGGGCATGAACAGTGCAGAAACAACTCATGAACACGGGGTGCAAACTCACGAAAATAACCTAAGTGCTAAAACATGTTCTTTTTGCTTACACAAATCGGGCTTATGCGTACGAATACAAACAGCTTCAAGGACCTTCAGCTGCTGGACATAACGGGCACGACACAGTACAGAGATTTTGAGCTCTCTACCGTTCAAAAGGATCTGCTATGTCGGGGTACTGACTTCGGCATTCCTCCTGCCAATAACAAGAAGGAGGTAGTACTCACGGAGTTTGAATTATTCTACAAGAAGCTTCAGCAGCTCAAGCCCGTGTCTGATGCCCAGCAGGCTGTATGCACTGCCAGTATCAGCGCGGTTGCAGAAGAACATGCTGCAAAACCGCCGGACCGCAGCAAATTTTACCTGTCCCGTGAGCACCTCAAAGTCCGACGTGAACTCAGTAACAATCATGATATCTTAATTATTAGACCGGACAAAGGACGCGCAAGGGTCATAATGAGCCGAACAGAATACATATCAAAATGGCGGTAATCCTGAACGATGACTCCAAGGTCGTGAAACTCGGACCAGTTTCCACTCATGATAATACAACAAAAGTAGAGAAACGCCTGATAACATACCTAAAGAAATTGAAATCTGAGAAAGAAATTTCGGTCTCAGAGTTCATGAGAATCAAGCCAATAGGCTCCGCCCGCCCGCGACTCTATGGCTTGCCAAAGATCCATAAGCCGAATTGTCCATTACGCCCAATATTATCAATGGTAGCATCCCCACAGTACAAAGTATCGAAGTGGCTTTGTTTGATGCTTGGAGCTGTGCAAGATTATTACTGTAAGAACATTGTCAAGGATAGCTTCCAGTTTCTAGACCTCATTCCCGCTACTTCGCACATGTGCTCATTTGATGTGGTCAGTTTGTTCACGAATGTACCGTTGGAACAGACCATAGATATTTGTCCGGATGTTCTCTATCACAATAACTCTGTTGACACGCCATGGCTGCCTGAATCCTCCTTCCGTACACTGATGTCTCTTGTTACTACGGGCGTTGAGTTTTCATTTGATAACGTGATGTATAGGCAGGTGGATGGGGTAGCCATGGGATCACCATTAGGTCCAGTGTTGGCAAATATATTTGTTGGCTACTGCGAATCTCTTGTGGAACAGTCACTGTGGCCGGAGTTTTACGTTCGTTTTGTCGACGACTCGTTCACATATTTTGATTCAGTACAACAGTGTGACGACTTCTTGGACCGATTGAATAACTTACATCCCTCTCTGAAATTCACGGTTGAGCATGAACAGAACAACACCTTGTCCTTTCTAGATGTGCGTGTGGAGAAGTCAAACGATGAAATTGTAACGTCAATATATAGGAAACCAACATTTACCGGACAATATATCGTGTTTGACTCGTATTGTTCGTACCTGTATAAGGTCAACCTGGTGAAGAATCTGGTGGGTAGAGCGCCTCGAATCTGTTTCCCCTCTCGACTCAAGGATGAGCTAGGTTTTCTGAAATCTGTGTTTCTAAAAAAATGGTTACCCGGAGGAACTGCTAAACAAGCTACTAAAATCAGCATTAAAACCAAAGATCGTCATCATAGGTCCAAGTCGTTGCCCAGTCTACCTTTCTTTACCTTGGAAAGGAGAGGCATCACAGACATTGTGCCGCACAATCAAAACGCTAGTTACACAAACATACTTTGCGGCGCACTTCATCCCTGTGTTCAATACGATACGTGCGTTCACGGTGAGGAAGGATGTCCTACCATCCCAGCTATTGAGCCACTTGGTCTACCAATTTGAGTGCCGGAATTGTGATAGCCGGTACGTTGGTAGGACCCTTCAACACCTGAGCGCACGTATCAAGCAGCATGTACCACTTCACATGCTGCCGGACGCAGCAAAAGCGAAGCGCCCGAAGCGGGGAAGACCAAGCAAGAACCCGCTCCCTCTACCACCGACACAACCAGAGCAAGTCGAACACACGGTGCAGAGGAAGAGTGGTGGATCACTACGCAAACCGAATGTGCCTTCTCCACCGTTGCCCGTGCCGCCACCGGAGCCACCACCAGTGCCGTTGGTGGCTGGGGTTGGGGAGGAGTCGGCAACAACGACAGTACCGCCAATCACAGAAATTGATCCCATTTCTTTGACACAGTATCCGGCTGTGCGGACACCGCAGCACCCTCCGGCGCTTGATCCGTGGGTCCAGAGACCACGGAGGTCGACCGCCAATTATTCAACCGAAATATATGCTAGGAATGGCCAAGGCCCACGCGGAGCATCGAAGGCGACCGGAGGCCGGGGCAAAACGGAACACAATCTCGGGACGTAGATGAGGCAAGGACAGTGGCACGGGACAGACGTAGGAAGGAGAACATGGATGGTATCAGACGACTGACTGGTGGTGAATATGAGTTGGGTGATGATGCGGCGGATGACGAGGATACAGATGACGGCGAGGATACAGATGACGACGAGGCGGGTGATGACGAGGCGGCGGATGACGACGAGGCGGATGACGATGAGACGGCTGGTGGTGATGGTGATAAACGAACGAGGAGGAGTCAGGTGGCAGGGAGCTGATGAGGGTGAAATTCGTAAGTCAGCTGTGTACTTGCATTTGTTATCTCGTCCCGATTGTTTGAGTGTTTATGATGATTCCCACTTCTCTGTACTGTGTCGTGCCCATTATGTCCCGCAGTTGAAGGTCCTTGAAGCTGTTTGTATTCGTACGCATAAACCCGATTTGTGTAAGCAAAAAGAACATGTTTTAGCACTTAGGTTATTTTCGTGAGTTTGCACCCCGTGTTCATGAGTTGTTTCTGCACTGTTCATGCCCGTTTGTCACACTAACTCTTTATTTTAGTTCTCACTTTTTGTAATACTTACCACAAGTTACCCGTCATGTGTCACACTTCTTTGGATTTTTAACCTTTGTTTTTCCCTTGATCTCTTTAGTTCCGTATTTCCACTGATGATCGGAGCGTGAAAATCGATTTTGGAAACACACAAAACCAAACCTTGAACAAATTGTCATGTTGCGTGGTGATGTCTGCGGCATTCATTCCTTTCATAGCTATTATTAAACTTTTATCTCCACGTAGATTATTTGAATAATAAACAAATTGCGCCTTTTTGCCAGTGAGAGCCGTCAGTGGGGCTGACCGCTGCGCAAATCCACGGATGAATCGGTGGTAATATCCCGCGAAACCAAGGAATGACCTGACGGCATTGACGGACTTCGGCGTCTTCCACGCAAGAATCAAGGAAACCTTGTCCGGACCGGGGCAATTTCGTCTGCCGACACGCGTTGCCCAAGGAACGCGACATCCGAAAAAAGGAACATTTCGCCAAATTGAAACGCAGGCCTGCTGACCGCACACGCTCAAAGACTCGCGACAAAATTAAAACTTGGCCTGACAATGTTTCGCTCGCATTTAAAACATCATCGAAGAAGACGAGGCAAAAAGATTGAGCAGCAGCATTACAAAGCCCAAGAAGTACAGCTTCCATAGCTCTCTGGAAGGTGGCAGGACCATTCCTGCACCCCATCGGCAGCACTGTAAACTCATACAGGCCCAATGGTGTTGTAAATGCGGTCTTCGCTCGGTCGTCCGGATCCATTGCAATCTGCCAATAGGCCCAATACCCAGACGCAAGATCGAGCGACGAAAACCATTTACAGCCACACAGCGAATCGACCATGTCGTCCACCCGTGGGATCGGATAGGCGTCCAGATTCGTGACACCGTTTAACTTGCAATAGTCAAGCAAAGTCGCAAGGAACCGTTCTTCTTAGGAACCAACACGATCGGAGACTCCCACGGACTGATAAACTCTTGGATGATACCCTTCTCGAGTAACTCAACCAATAGCATCTGCAGAGCAACGCGACGGTGATATGGAATGTGCCGAGCTGCTTGCTTAATAGGAGTATGTGTGCTTGTATCAATTTTTGCGGAAATATGTCACAAAAACCATAGTCGTCTTCATGCAATATAAATAGGTCGTGATTATCAATGAGGAGTGTGGTGAGCATGCTTTTGGTTTCGGATGAAAGGTTTTGTTGTGATTTAACGTATTCATGAATGGTAGCCTTGCGCTGTTCTGTGAGTTCAGGTGTGTGATCAGTGGTGACGGATGAAACGGCGGCGTCATCTTCATCATCATCATCGATAATGAGAGGAGACAGTTCGGCAATATTGGTGTTTTCTTGTATAAGAATATTATGCTCAGCATGATTCTCAATTGTCATGACAATGTGTGAGTGATCGGGATCCACTGTTCCAAGTGCAGGTGTCACCGACAACGTAGGAAACCTATCCACAAACTACTCTAGTGGATCAGCAACACAATCCAGAGTTTCCGAACAAGCATCCACATAGACACATGGTACTAGCACAACATGGCCAGGAGGCACCGACAACTCATCGTCGAGGGCAACACGAGAAGAATACGACGAAACAAGTACATCGTGGGAGCATGCATCAGATTCAGAATGGGGAGTTTGAGTATTACACGAGGAGGAAGTATTACGCGGAACAATGCGATCATAGGGCGTACGTGACGGAGGACACCCAGAACCAGAAAAATGCAACGGAACAGACACATCGCCAAACATCACAACACCACGAGCAATATCTAACACACCACCATGCTGCAACAGAAAATCGGAACCAAGAATCATGTCGCAGTGAATACCAGGAGGCACAACAACCGTGTGCTGGAGAGCCAAGTTTCCAAGCGACATACACAAATCCACGGATCCAACGACAGGAAGTTATGCGCCATTGACTGCACACAACTGCGGAGCAGACTCTAGAGGAGGTCGCTCTGTCAAATTAGGCAACAATTTACAATGCACTAACGACACACTTGAACCAGAATCAACAAGAGCAACAACAGGAGACGAAGACGAAGACGAAAGACAAACATCAACGTGCACAATAATGGGTGAGATCGCACCACATGCCTCCTCGAGGTGCTCCACTCGGATGACTGACGGCGGCCCCGTGTCACCAGTCCAACCTAGTTTTTGGACGAGTGTGGGTGAGACGCAATGAAGTGGCCCTCTTCACCACATCCATGGCACACTCCACGGACAGGCCTGGAAATACTCTGGCCACGACTACGGCTAGGCGCACCAGCACCACGAGCAACAAAACGTACATGGTTTTGCTGGGGTCGGTTGGGGCGATACAGGCTCACGCTCTCCATTTTCGCCTCCAAAGCAGAGACACGCGAATCAAATTTCGACAGAAGTGAAGCCAACTGGTCTCGCTCAGATTCCGCTTTCAAATGCAGTGGACCGACTGTTGTGTAGGGGTCACGACCACGAGCAGTGCGACTGGGCTTCATTTCCGGAGCCACGGCAGCACTGCTGCTGCGCGAAGACTCTACTCAGTAGATACGGTGCGGCACTGCTCGCGAGCATAGATAACACCTACCTCGATGGCCTTTTGGACCGCCGCATCCAAATCAGTGGGGCGAGGTGATGCCAACGCCAAGTGCAAATCCTTTGATGCCTGCCCATCAATAAATAATTGCAAAAGCATGGAATCAAGCAGTGGCCCTTACTGTCCTGGATAGGCTCGACGAGTTTCGTGGCATACCCGTGTTGAGTTTCACTCGCCAGCTTCACTCGTTGGCGAAGACTGGACGCGTGCATCAGGGCTTGCTGGGGCGGCTCAAGAGGGACATGAAGTGTCTCGACTGCGTCGGAAACGTTTATGTCAGGCGTGTGGTTTAGGATTTAGGTAAACATCTTGTGAGCTGTACCAACAAGACGAGCAGATAGTAACCGTAGCTTTTGGTCGTCGTCGTACCCACAAAGCTCGCATGTGTGGACGAAATGCCTCATGTATGTTCTGAAATCTTGGCCTGGCTGACTAACAGATCACCAAGGTAACGGTATCTTTTACAGTCAAGTAGCACGAAAATAACGCCTAATTGGAACTTTCTACATCTCAGCCTTCCAAGTTGGACGGTTTTTGGTTTGCGCTTCGTAAATGTTTTGGAGCTACTTCAAGTAGGTGTCCAGTTGTCGAATGTCTCAATATCCTTGTTAGTTTTGTTGTTTTTCGTTTGGTTACTGTATAAGTTATCTTTAACTGTTATTCATAACTGGTAACTTATTCGTCTCTTCTCCTTTTTAAACTTAGAAGTAGGACACACTTCAGGCTCTTGAACATTATAAAAGTTTTCACTAGTCTACTTTCATGCCTTATCATCAGATGAGATACAGGCAAAATCAAATGAACATGGACAATGGATTAAATAACGCAGAGAGGTGATAGAACGGATATTAACACGACTTGCGCTCTTGGATCCTCGGATCATCTGACCGTGTCATGTCGGTTCGAGCTCTCACCATCGCCTGGCCAACATCTGCAGCAAGCACCACACAAACATTTCCCTTACCGCTATCGTCATGTCCCCTCTCACTGCTGGGACTCTCTTAATTCCGATCTAGTCTCTCATTGTGACTGGTCATTTCTACCCCCAGGCAACTCCCCAACTTTTGACGACGCAGTCGATCGATTTTCAATCGTCCTGGAACAAACCTTCCAGCACCACCTCGCTGATTTTTCCACCCATTCTTGTCGGTCAAACACACGCACATCGTCTGTGACATCCAATCCACCCTGGGTGTCGACTGTCCTCGTATCTGCGGTGAAACGTAAACGAGACCTCTTCAGTGTCAGCCGAAAATTTCCAACACCTGTCAATATGGAGGCCTACCGAGTTCAACGCAACTTTGTCAAATACCTATCCCGTAAAACCTACCACTCTTACATCAGCTCCCTCTCTGCAACAATCTCATCACCCAATCGTCCTTCTCTCTATCAGTTCATTCGCACCCAGCGTCCCAGTGTCTCTCGCGCCCCAATCCAGTGCTTGATTGATCCTGATGGCAACAGTCAGTCTGAGGCAAAGTCCATTGCGGATACTCTGAACAAACAGTTTGTCTCTCCCGGCCTTCCCGACGATCCGAACTGGGTTATCCCGCCCCTGCACCCAGCTCCAGAGCTGCGCGCTCCACTTCTGGAGGTCTTTACAACAACTGGTGTGGTCCGCAAACAACTGAAACGTCTTAAGAGCTGCAAGTCTCCTGGAAAAGACGGTATTCCAAATGAAGTCCTTAAACTGCTGGTGCCTTCCTTGTCGTATCCCCTGTGCTTGCTATTCAACTTGTCATATCGTGCAGGAGTCTTCCCATCTGCGTGGAAATCTGCTATTGTAGTCCCGATATTTTAGAAAGGACAACGCTCCCAAGCTGTTAATTACAGGCCCATCTCCCTCCTACCAACTATATCCAAGGTCTGTGAACGCATCTTCTATGAATCTCTCTACCACCATGTCACCCCTGCCCTCTCCTCTGCACAATCCGGCATCTGTCGTGGCGACTCAACTACTTTGCAATTGACACGCTTAATCCAGGATATTTACGGACATCGTAACCTGAAGAAGCATGTAGGTCTTGTCTTTTTTGATCTGTCAAAAGCGTTCGATACAGTCTGGCATCGAGGCCTACTTGCAAAGCTTGAGTACATTTTTCTAGTACGTGGTACAGCTCTGCAGTGGCTGTCGTCATATTTGTCGTCCCGTCATCAAACTGTCCGTGTCTCTGCTTCCTTGTCCGATCCTTTACCTGTAGTGTCTGGTGTTCCACAGGGGTCCATACTGGGTCCACTCCTTTTCCTAACTTATGTAAACGATCTGCCCTCTCTAGTTCCAGACGTCAGCCTTTTTGCTGATGACACTGCACTGTTGTGCTCTGACAGCTCGCCGTCCAACCTCGTTACCTCCATGCAGATCCAATATGCCACCGCTCCCGCTGTGCAGCATCTGATGGTACTGTGGTATTCAGTAAAAAAAAAGAAAAAAAAAAGACCGGCATTAACTCCACCAAAGCATGGATGGAAGCTTGGAAGCTAAGGCCCAACATCGCAAAGACCGAAGCAATGTTCATCAGCCCATCGCCGCCTACTCAGCCGTTGCACTTTCTAGGAGCCAATGCTAACGTTAAAATTGTTCATGAACACAAACACCTTGGTGTTATATTCGACAGCCATACGTCCTGGTCCCCACAGGTCCAGTCAGTATGCAAGCAAGCTAGCTCCTCCCTTGGCATGTTGCAACCTCACTGCCACCATTTAAATGACCATTGCCGAAAATTGTTCTTGACGTCGTATATTCTACCTATATTTGATTACTGTGACACAGCGTGGTGCGGTCTGTCTCAGGCCCTTGTTCAAACTCTGGAAATACACCAGCGTCTGCTTCTAAAAATCCTGTTTCGCAAAAATCAAACATTCTCCTCCCAACGTCTCTACAGTTTAGCTTCAGTATCTCCCCTCTTAGAGCGACACCAGCAACATCTTTGCATCCTTGTACACATGATCTTATTAGACCTGGCTCCAAAACACTTTGCTAAGTATAACTGGTTTGTGTCCACCAGATCAACACGTCATTCCTTCTCATAACCCTGTGCCAATACCTCCCTGTTTCTGAAATCTCCTATCTTCTCTGCGTACACTCTCTGGTCTTCCCTGCCAACTAGCCTTAAAGCATGCACAGACATTAAGGAGTTCAAGCTTCAGCTTCTTCGTCCTAAATAATCTCACCATTTTCGTCATGCCTCCCCTTGCAGTACTCTCTTTGTTTCTCTCCTTATTATTCAGTTCGCCGTGGTTGGCTACCACCCGACTTCTCATATATATTGGCAGTCTTCTGACGAGCCAGGAGATGTTGAATTAATAATAATAATAATAAGAAGAAGAAGAACCAGTGCAAGTAGGAAGGGCAATACAACATTTCTGTTAATTTTAATCCATTGTCCATGGTTTGATGATCAGGCATGAAACTGTATTTCGTACTAGTGAAAACTTTCAAAATGTTCATGAGCCTGAAGGGTGTTATATTTCTAAGTATCAGGCAGTTACATCTTGTTAGTGTAGTGTCAAATTTAATCTCGTATATTCATGTCTTATGCTATACAGTGTCAATGTCCTGTGCACCTGGACATTTTCAGAAGTTCAACAATAACGGACGCGTTGACTACTACTGCCGTTGTAATGAATCTGTACCAGTTATTACGCCAAATTGTTCATCACCTGGATACACATGCCTAGCAAATGGAGAATTTCCAATTTGTTTTGGATATACACAATGCCAAAAAGCAGGTTCTACTTACATTTGCACTTGTGAGGACGAATTGAGCCTGAATCAATCCTACTGTTACATAGCTCAAGACTGCCAAAGCACAGTAGAAGACTGCGGAAATGGAAACTGCACCATGGACTACTCACCTGAATCCCGAATAAATAGTGAGTACAATTTGAGGGAAAGTACCAGACATGGATAATTTAGACTAAAAGTCATTAATTCAGGGCACTGAATGGGATTTCCGCTGAATGGGATGTCCGCTGATAGCAAGACAAGATTACTACTATGACTGTGGGATTTTACTTTAGTTCATCACATGAACAGGTACCGATGCCTTCTCACCAAGTTAATGGTCTGGCTACCAGAAAATGGTGACGAACATTATTGATAAAATTATGAATGAAGACATGCAATAAACAAGCAATAAATGAATATGGAGATAAGAAGAAAGATGGCCAACGAGCTACAAGTTACGCTCCATTATACGCTAGCACAACAATAATTACTTTACAATCAGCTCATGCGATAACATTGCACAACACTGACCAACGGTACTGACGTTCTACAACTAACTGGCAATCATAACTGGCAAATGGTGGTGTAAGTGGATAATAGTTAAAGCGTAATTTCAATTTGTACTTCAAAGTAGCTCTTTTGTCCTTTTTCTCCTTAGAAATTATCCCTTGATTTTCCACCCAGGTCTAAATATAGAGATAAAAATACAGAATGCGATGTCATAAGTAGCCGTTCTGCCAACAGCCACAAATGACCAGATTCGTTTCCACACATGATACATGTTGCACCGAAAGAAGGAGTCAAGTTCCACAACCATTCGTCAACTAGATCAGCACTCCAGATGTGATCCACAGACTGGCTCTTCACTTTGCGTCTCTTGAAATGCACTCCTCGCGGCTTGTGCAATTTAGAGGCATGGCATACTAGTCTTTAGTAATCCCACCTGCTTTTTAGAGGAGCGTCGAGACTGAGTATGATCCTATCGTTGTCCAGAAGGTTATCGCCAATCGTTCCGCGGAAAATGTGAAGAGTCTCGTTCATGCCGTATCTAGAGAACCGCTTAAACCCATTAATATGGCATACCGACCACACACGGCTGTGCTCAAGTGTTTATTTTTATTTTTTCAAAGAACACAAAATATTATAACAAGAAAGATGACAAGTTGCATGCAGGGAGAACGAAGAAATGACTT
>NC_088651.1:29861281-29911281 GCF_964019385.1 Sycon ciliatum | reverse complement strand
ATCAGTCCGTCGGCAAGTCTCTGGAGTGTGCTGTTCAAGCTGCACTATATTTCAAGTCCGGCCCAGCTGACAGATATGCTGCCACCTGCTGCCCCTGAGCAAGCCCGCCCCAAAACCCGCCACCAACATCAAGTGAAACACTCCCATGCCTTCCAGTTGTCAAATCCCCTCCCCACAACAAGTCCTGACATCCTACACTGATCCTTCCTGTTCGGCCTAATAACAACATGGGATGCCCTCTGCCATCCTGAACGCTCCCCATTCAAGGCAGTGTTGCAACGCTTCACAGTAGCAGTGTAAAGGTACCTCCTCGAGCAAAAAAGTGGGACTGCTGTCGGCGTGTACACCACAGACTGATGGCCTAACTGCTTCTTCTTTCTTTCACTTTTTCACCCCGCCCCGGTGCGCGTTGTATGCGAGTATACCAAGACCTCTGGTCAGAGGACTCCACAACGCTCCACCTACACAGCTGAGCTAGTGGATACTAGTAGTCAGCCCCGACTCAATAGTTGTTTGTTCTCTCAACCCACAACATTTGTGTTTTAGTCGTTTCTTCGTTCTCCCTGCATGCAACTTGTTATCTTTCTTGTAATAATATTTAGTCTCGAGCCGGGTTTGTGTTCTTTGAAAAAAATATAAAATACACTTGAACACAGCCATGTGTGGTTGGTATGCCATATTAATGGGTAAGCGGTTCTCTAGATACGGCATGAACGAGACTTTTCACATTTTCCGCAGAACGACTGGCGATAACCTTCTGGACAACGATGAGATCATACTCAGTCTCGACGCTCCTCAGAAAGCAGGTGGGATTACCAAAGACTGGTATTCCGTGCCTCTGAATTGCACAAGCCGCGAGGAGTGGATTTCAAGAGAGGCAAAGTGAAGAGCCGGTCTGTGGATCACATCTGGAGTGCTGATCTAGTTGACGAATGGTTGTGGAACTTGCCTACTTCTTTCGGTGCTACATGTATCATGTGTGGAAACGAATCTGGTCATTTGTGGCTGTTGGTAGAACATCTACTTATGACATCGCATTTAGGTTTTTATCTCTATATTTAGACCCGGGTGGAAAGTCAAGGGATAATTTCTAAGGAGAAAAAGGACAAAAGAGCTACTTTGAAGTAAAAATTGAAATTACGCTTTAACTACCGGGATTATCCACTTACACCACCATTTGCCAGTTATGATTGCCAGTTAGGTGTAGAACGTCAGTACCGTTGGTCAGTGTCGTGCAATGTTATCGCATGAGCTGATTGTAAAGTAATAATTATGAGCCGCGCCATGACAAAAGGGTGCTTATGGCAAAATGTCACAAACTGAGGTATGGAAACAGCGCAATGGCTGAATTCTAACTGCTTCTGTTGCAAAAAACGCATTTAAAAAGATGGATAAATCGCAACGAAAACTAATCGAATTCAAAAAGAAAATGTGTACTCTCAATATTGCATACTCAACTTTCAAACGAGTTTTTCTCAGTTTGATGTCGCATGCCATAAGCACCCTTTTGCCATGTCGCGGCTCAATTGTTGTGCTAGTGTATAATAGAGCGTAACTTGTGGCTCGTTGGTCTCTTTCGTCTTATCTCTATATTTCTTGTTTATTGCATGTCTTCATTGATAATTTTATCAATAAAGTTCATCACCATTTTCTGGTAGCCAGGCCATTAACTTGGTGAGAAGGCATCGGTACCTGGTCATGTGATGATGTAAAGTAAAATACCACAGGCATAGTAGTTAGCTTGTCTTACTATCAGCGGACATCCCATTCAGCGGACATCCCATTCAGTGCCCTGAATTAATGACTTCTAGTCTAAATTATCCGTGTCTGGTACCTTCCCTCAAATTGTACTCACTATTTATTCGGGATTCAGGTGAGTAGTCCATGGTGCAGTTTCCATTTCCGCAGTCTTCTGCTGTGTTTTGGCAGTCTTCAGCTATGTAACAGTAGGATTGATTCAGGCTCAATTCGTTCTCACAAGTGCAAATGTAAGTAGAACCTGCTTTTTGGCATTGTGTGTATCCTAAACAAATTGGAAATTGTCCATTAGCTAGGCATGTGTATCCAGGTGATGAACAGGTCGGCGTAATAACTGCTACGGACTCATTACAACGGCAGTAGTAGTCAGCGCTTCCGTTATTGTTGAACTTCTGAAAATGTCCAGGTGCACAGGACTTTGACACTGGATAGCATAAGACATGAATATGCGAGATGTAATTTTACACTACACTGACAAGACATAACTGCCTGATACTTAGAAACAAAACACCCTTCAGGCTCATGAACATTTTGAAAGTTTTCACTAGTACGAAATACAGTTTCATGCCTGATCATCAAACAATGGACAATGGATTAAAATTAATAGAAAGGTTGTACTGCCCTTCCTACTTGCACTGGTTCTATCACCTCTCTAGTTTATTTAATCCATTGTCCATTTGATTTTGCCTGTATTTCACCTGATGATGAGGCATGAAACTATACTAGTGAAAACTTTTCAAATGTTCAAGAGCCTAAAGTGTGTCCTACTTCTAAGTTTAAAAAGGAGAAGAGACTAATAAGTTACTAGTTATGAATAACAGTTAAAGATAACTTATACAGTTACCAAACGAAAAACAACAAACTAACAAGGATATTGAGACATTCGACAACTGGACACCTACTTGAAGTAGCTCCAAAACATCTACGAAGCGCAAACCAAAAACCATCCAACTTGGAAGGCTGAGATGTAGAAAGTTCCAATTAGGCGTTGTTTTCGCACTACTTGACTGTAAAAGATACCGTTACCTTGGTGAACTGTTAGTCATACCTAGTCACGTATTGGTCCTTTTCTCGTCTTTACTTATTGTGTTGGTTCACCATCCGCATGTAAATAGACACACCTGATCAGCCGTCACCCGCAATATGGCAGGACGTACGTCATGGGAAACTACTAGTTATTGTTCCTAACTTGTCCTTCATTGTTACATGAACATCGCGTTTAGTAGAATACTGTAGTGAGTTTCGGCTTGTGGCAGTTCGTTTTCATAATTCGATGATACCATTTTTGATTTGGTCCGTCGATTCAGGTTTCGCAAGACGTCATGAAAATGTCCTTGGCAACTACGAAAACTGGAGGTAGCTTGGCGTACGGGTGTTTATATGCACACTTGCATGGATCATGGAATCGAGGTATAAAATGTGTACCTGGCAAAACATGTGCACAGGTCCTCCCTCGTTAGTAGATAATCTCTGGGCCATCGAATTTTGTATCTTTAACACAAGCATCTGCATGCCGCACTCACATAACGAGGAACCAGCTTGGGGAATAGGAGGGTTTGTCAATTGCTTCGCCAGGCTCGGAGTGAGTGAGTTAGGAGTGTTAGAGCTGTGCGAATGTTTGTGTATGGCAGCTGGGCAGGGCTGCAGAGGCTGAGTGAGCTCCATGCAGGCAGTTGGGGCAGGCCCTGCTGGGGAGACTGAGTGAGCCCTATGCAGGCAGTCGGGCAGAACTGCTGCGGAGGCGGAGTGATCCCT
This sequence comes from Sycon ciliatum, assembly GCF_964019385.1. Lineage (NCBI taxonomy): Eukaryota > Metazoa > Porifera > Calcarea > Leucosolenida > Sycettidae > Sycon > Sycon ciliatum. Next base: position 29,907,768 of record NC_088651.1, on the reverse strand, counting down.
ATGCAGGTAGCTGGGCAGGACCTGCTGGGGAGGCTGAGTGAGCTCTATGCAGGCAGCTGGGCAGGGCCTGCTGCGGAGGCTGATTGCTGAGGCCTGACAGGGCCTGCTGCGAAGGCTGAGTGATCTCTATCAGCGACACGAAAAAGAAAAGAGAAGGCACTATGAGGAGCCTGTGAGGCAGGTTGAGCAAGCCTCCTTTGTTCCGGCGATCATGTCAGCCAGTGGCGGAATGGGTCCAGCGTCAGAAGCAGTGTAGAAACGCATTGCTCATCTGTTGGCTGAGAAGTGAGGTGAGCACTGCTCTCATGTTAATCTTCAACATTACGTACAAACATCGAAGAAAAGTCTTCGATCAAGTCAACCAAAACACGATTCGAATGTCGAGGGCTCAGGCGATCATCCTCGTTCGAATCGTGTTTTGGTTGACTCGAAGACCTTTCTTCGATGTCTCAGCGACATCCCAAAAGGCCAAGCTCTAGCCAGCAGAGCCTGGAATTTTTGTAAAGCGTTCCTGTGGCGGCGCAACTCCTCCTGCCGCTCCAACAGGAAACAGTGGGAGTGATGAAGTCGCTGTTATTCCAGTTGAACTTTCGGAGCGGACTGACAGTCACACTCCGCCAGACGTGGAAGAACCTGTTGTCAGCGAGCAGCCATAACATGAAGAGCAGCGCACAGTGAAAAGTACCGCTGCCTATGTAAAGGATGCTTTGAGAGCGGTGAGAAATTGTTGGACTCGCATAAATAATTGCAGTTGATTCGCTCACATAAGGAAAAATTTATATGAAGACAATTTCATGGAGTCAGAAAAAGAAAGACAATAATTTCATGGAGTCAAAGAATAGAAAGACAATTTCATGGATTCAGGAACACGTGGTTGATTTTATAGACATGCATGCACAAATGATTGATAGATGAGAAGGTTGGAATTTATGGCAGATAATAAAAGTTTAACGAGGATATTCACAAAGTAAGTGTATCAATGGCAGAAAGAGCTTTTCGGAAGGGACGAGGGACATGTATCACTCTAAAACCAGAGGGGAGAGCATTCCAGAGAATGCTTCCCGAAACATCATGGTCGATCGTCCCATAGGCCGACGAAGAAAGGGAACTTGAAGCAAGTTCGACACTTGTCCCCGTGTGGTGCGCTGATCCTCCGCAACAGTCTCTGGGGCCGTTCGGGTGAATAACTGTTGAAGAAGGGGGCTACAGGAGGAGGTTCTTGACATCGGTTTTCAAAATGGCTGACCTGGGACAGTATCATGATGTCATCTACCCCCACCCCATCCCGCCTTGATCCCGGCCGCAACCCCCTCAGCCAAATCCTGGACACGCCACTGGTTATGGCATTTGTTAGATGCAGGATTTCCTTCAGCCTTCTGAAATCCTGTATCATGTGCATTCGTGGTTGTAGGCGTATAAATTTTAGTTTGAAATTTGCACCCTCCTGCGGAGCCCACGCTGCCTTGGGCAGTGGCTCGCTCGCCCACGTAACCGTCGGAGACCATCATGAACAATGGACTGATTAATTATTCACTTGTCCTGTCTTTCTAAATAACATGTTATTGCATATGTTCTTGTTTTAGTTTTTGGCATTTCTCGTACTTTGGAGTTATTTGTAGTTTTTGGAGAGTGAGCTCTATGCATGCAGCTGGGCAGGGCCCGCTGTGGGGGCTGAGCGAGCTCAATGCATGTAGCAGGGCAGGGCATGCTGGGGAGGCTGAGTGAGCTCTATGCAGGCAGCCGGGCAGGGCCTGCTGGGGAGGCTGAGTGAGCTCTATGAGCAAGGGCATTGAGGCGCATGATTGTACTACTGAGTGCAGTTCGTTTTTTTTGAGCTCGTAGATTTTTTGTCTCTTTTTCAGCCCAGCCGGCATCAGGCCGGACTGAAGGAAGGTATAGTATTTTTAGGTAGATAGTATAGTGTAGTTTTAGTCTAGGTAGGACACCGGTGGCAGGCCATCGTCATGGGTGAGCTTTCAAGTGAAGCCCAGACGAAACTGCTTTGTTCCCTCCCAGGGATCGAGCACTCGCTGTTAGGAGTTGTGCAGGCACTATCTTCCCTAACCACAGAAACCGCAGACAGTGCGGCGAGGATGAGCCGCAGAATTTCGGAGCTATCTGCAGAAGTCAAAGGACGAAAGGAGGAATTGGTCACCCTCAAGGCATCCGCCATTGCGAAATCGATGAGCAGCAGCAGGCCAAGGTAAAGGGCAGTTGGAGCTGGACACGCAACAACAAGCAGCAAACCGTCAACGGCTGTCACGGGGGACAAAGTACAATATGTACAGTGCACCGTAGCACAGAACACTCTGCGGAAACTCCATTGGCAACGCCTGTAGCAACGGACAGCGGTGGGGACGCGCACCGTGCCGGTTGTTGTGAGTCCCACGCTGCAGCCAAGCAGGCGGATATGTGTGCAACAGGTGAAGACGCCAACCGTTTGCAAAACTCTGGTTGGCTAGGCAACAAACCACAACAACAACGGTCTGTACCACCACTCTCCCCTGACAGTGACGTCTGGACAACAGTGTCAAACCACAAACCTCATGGACCGAAAAAGGCTATCTTCTTTGTGGGTAACCTAAAACGTAGTACCACAGCCGACCAGCTGACGACATATATCCAGCAGAGAGTAGCCACCACCACTGACAGAACGCTGAATGGACTATCTGCAAGCATTCTCAAGTCCAGTGCTGGTGAGCCAGCCCGGAAGTCTTCCGCTGCACATATTACAATGTATGCACGAGATGGTTGGCTACTACGATCGAGAAACTTCTGGCCAGGCCGGCTGTACTGCAGGAAGTGGCGATTCCGTGACACTGACGACTCATGGCCAGCAGGAACTGATGTCTCATCGCTTTACACTGACGACTTCTCACCAGCAGAAACTGATGACTCATCGCCATCAGGAACTGACGACTCATCGCCATCAGGAACTGGCGAAAGAAACCAGGCAGTATCTGACAGCAACGAGCTATTTCAGCCAGACATCGAAGTAGGAAACACGCTAGTGGCAGCAAAGGATAGCACAGCCAACAAGCTAGACTCTGCCAGGCCTCACACCCCGTGGAAAGGCACGGAGCCATGAGTCTACAATCTTTCCAGAGCACCCTGATTCCAAGAAAATAGACTCATGAACCCGCATGCTCAACCATTCTTCCCGCGACAGAAGCCACCCATCCAGGGATCATTGTTCAAATTACTGCTAACAAATGCATTTCGCCTGCTGAGTAAATTTGGAGAGTTTCAGCACACATTTATGTCCACCTGCCCGAACAGGGCAATCGTCACCGAGACGAAGCTTACCTCTGAGAAGTGTACAGCAATGGATGTCAAGCTACCTGGCTATTCACCGCCAATCCGCCGAGATCGTACAGCGCAAGGCGGTGGAGTCGCCGTCTGGGTACGTTCGGGCCTCGCCTACAGCCATATGAAGCAGATAACCTGCGGTGACCTGGAAGTCATATGGCTTACAGTGCAACTGCAAACAGGGTGTCGTGTTACAGTGTGTGCCGCTTATCGGCCAGGTTCTTTTGCAGATCATGACATCTCAATCCTGGAACATATTGACAGCACAATTGATCAAGTGCAACAGCAAGGCGCCAAGCTCGTAATTGCCGGGGAATTCAATGTGCACAACAGCAGTTGGCTTCAGAGCAGCAGGACGCCTCTAGCGGGCGAAACCGATGAGGACATAATTATGTGCCCTGCATGGCCTCACCCAGCATGTGGCAGAACCAGACCACGGAAACAACACTCTTGACCTGATAATGTCCGACTTCCAGGAGCCAGTGGAGGTAGATGTGCTGCCTTCTGTTGCCAAATGGAAAATCAGATCACGCTGTAGTTGTTGCCACATTCCGCGCTCGAGTGCAGCAAGAGAAGCGCACCCGCAGAACTATTTGGCGCTTCAACCAAGCAGATTGGAACCGTCTCCTCTCTCACCTTAGGAATACCAACTGGTCTGACATCATAACGGATGACCCGGACACTTCTTGCCAGCAGGTGACTGCCACGATATCCAACGCCGTCACCCAGTTCGTTCCGTCAAAGGCAATGACCACCAAGCCATCGGATCCAAAGTGGTGGACCCCGGAGTGCACGTGGGCAATGGCCATCAAAGACAGGCATTGGCGGTCCTGGAGGCGCTCCCCCCCGGACGTCATATTGAAACAACAATTTGCGACGTCTGTCAATGAGGCTGTTGCAACCCTCTTCCGAGCCCGTCAGGCTAAGGAGAACATCCTACGCCGCAGCTTATCAAACGGGTCCATGCACAGCAAGCAGCGGTGGACAAAGCTCAAGTGTGCAAGTGGCATGGGGCGCCATACAGATATACCGCTGATTGCTGACGCTGACGGCTACAAGTACGCAACAAGTGCAGAGAAATCAGAGGCATTTTGACGCTTCTTTGCAAAGAAGTGTAGCATCCCCGGCGACAATATCTCCGCTGCTGATCTCCCTCCCCACGACTTGCCCACATCCCAACCGATAAGTACCATTCACTTCCGACCTGGAGCAGTGCGTCGAGTTCTGGCTAGACTGGATACGTCAAAGGCATCGGGACCGGATGAAATATCTGCCCGGGTGCTCAAGGAGTGTGCCAAAGAACTAGCTTCACCACTGTGTCAGCTGTTTTCCCTCTGCTTCCGGCGAGGAATTCAACCCAAGATGTGGAAAACGGCAAACGTGGTTCCTATCCATAAAAAGGCTTCGCGTTCTGTGCTCAAGAACTACCGCCCTGTTTCGTTGCTAAGCATCATCTCGAAGGTGATGGAGACTATTGTGAACAGCCAGGTTACAAACCATCTGGAACACCATCAGCTCCTCACCTCCCACTAGTTTGGTTTCAGGAAAAGTTTGGGTACATCTGATGCTCTGCAGGCTCTGCATCATGCCTGGGTTAATGCTGTCGGGCGAAATGGAGTAGCTCGTATCCTCACTGTTGATATTGCTGGGGCATTTGATCGCGTGTCCCATGTTGGTGTCCTCCATAAGGCACGTAATGCAGGAGTCACTGGGCCACTCCACACATGGCTGTCGTCGTACCTGTCATCACGTTCATAACGATGCTTGGTGGGTGGCTATGCGTCTACCCAGTACCCCATAACTGCGGGCGTTCCCCAAGGCAGCATACTCGGCCCGACACTGTTTTTACTGTACGTAAATGATGCACCCTCTGTTCTGGTGGATGACGCCCGGCTGGAGGCATACGCAGACGACACCACACTTTACGCCATTGTCTCGAATGGAAGCGCGGCAGGTGCAGCGCACTCACTGCAACTGTCAATCGATCGGCTGAATAACTGGGGCCAGAAATGGAAGATTGCATTTGAGCCCACCAAATCCCAGGCAATGACTGCAACGCTCCGAAGAGCTGACTTACACCTCCCACCAATCATGTTTGGCAGAATACAAGTCCCGGAGGCAAACTTGATCACCCTCCTAGGCGTCCTCTTTTACCAGAAGCTGTCTTTTGGGGAGCACCTCCGGTCTGTTGCAACCCGGGCAAGGCAGCGACTTGGTCTTTTGCGCCGGTCAGCTCATCTTCTCCCACCAGATGGGCGCATAACCGTGTCCAAGGCATTCGTTCGCCCGCGGCTGGAGTACGCCCCACTTATCCGGACTTGTCTCCTTCTGATGTTGCTCGACCATTCTTTCAACTGACAACTGATAACCATCAGAACATGTTCATGTACTGCATGATGTAGGAGATCTTCAACAAGGTTTGTTGTTCTGGAAATGCGTAGGGTACCTGGCATAAGTAGGATATGACCCTCGTAGTCGGGTTACACCGTACTCTCATATAAACCCTTCCTGCTATCTCAGTCGGGATTTATATTCAGCCGATACACTGTATAACCCTCTGACTCGGGTTATATCCTCTACTTAGGATAGCTGCTAGCTGGGTAGTAGAGTCTACATTGTGTCCGTAGAGTAGTTGCCTATTTGGAATTGTCTCTGCCAAATTTAGTTGTTTGCCGCTACGCACAATAGGTTACGTAATAGATTTAGATCGATAGTTGATCGAGGCGTTGATCGAGTCCATGATCCACGGGAAACTGTTGCAGATTATTTGGTTCGAAAATTAAAAAATGCAAAAACAATTTTTTTTCACAATGGCCTATACATGGGCCGTTCAGCAAAATACAAGGGAGGGACAAGAAAAGCTAGAGCGTAGCTTTGTTGAAGCTGGGTGCGACATAAGCATTGCTAAGAAGCGCGAGAGTTTGCCGGTACAAGGGTTGCCCCATCGGTTTCGCTTCCCGGACACAGACACACGACATGGACGTCCACTGCCGAAGCCAGTCTTGCTTCCCGAGACATTCGGCAATCAGCCAGGGCAAGATTTCAGTACATACATGAGGCATTTCATCCACACATGCGAGCTTTCTGGGTACGGCGACGACCAAAAGCTACGGCTACTATCTGCTCGTCTTGTTGATACAGCTCACAAGATGAACTTAGAAGTTGCAACTTTGGCGGTAATAGTCATGAAGTTGATTGTTCCAACTAGGAACACACGCTTCTTGCCGAACTTGACACTTGACTCACTCACGACTGCCATCCGGAGCACACGAAGAGCACTTCGCACCTTCCACTCGGCAAACCTGCAAGAAAGCACCACTCCCTGCTCAATACACGGTGTTTCGGGGAATTCACCCCTCATCAGTTGAGCTTGAGTAGGCTGAGGAAGATTGTGCCTGAAAAGCACCACTTATATACTGCTCTCCAGGCCAAACCATCACCAGGGAGACAAACTTACAGAGGCTTTTTTTGCAGCGCGACAAACACCTCGTGAAGCTCCAGGTAGCAGCGTGGCAAGAAGCGTGTGTTCCTAGTTGGAACAATCAAATTCATGACTATTACCGCCGAAGTCGCAACTTCTAAGTTCGTATTGTTGTTGCTGTTGTTTTTTATTTGAATTCGCAATACCAAACGGGCAATAAGCCCAATTAAATGGAAGCGAATAAAAGAATGCTAAGAATGAGGCATTGGGGTGGATATTATTTCAAGTGGAAATACTGATCCCGCGAGGTACTACAAATAGGTACAGTGAAAATCTGAAAAGGCCACGGTACTTTCGTTTACTATTCTGGAAACAGCTACATAAAGAAGGAAAAACAACAAGAAAGACGTTTTATCTCATGTGTTGGACAAACAGAGCTAACAGGAAAAGACCGTTCGTTATAATAATTATGCCTATACATACTGTCCGTAGTAGTAGTAGTATTTAGTATTTGACTAGGGGAGTCCCAACAGGCATGGCCTTGTTACAGGAAACCCTAGGTGAATCTTTGTGAGGTGAGCAAAAGTACCAGCAGATTGTGCCTGACGACAGTTTGGAGGAAGAGTGTTCCACCGACCTGCCGCCAGAAAAGAAACTGAGCGCAGTCCATACCCAATATGCACAGTAGGTAATACTAAGGCAGCTGTATCCTGACCACGAGTACGAGCATTTGTGTGCGGGCCAACTGAACGCAGGAGAAACAGTGACTGAAGGAGGTGGCTAGCAATTGATGACAAGCAGCGATAGACCAAAACGTATAGTTTCAAATTTACTCTTTGCTCAAACGAATACAGATGACACCGTTGTAAAACTAATGCAGTTGGTGTGTGTGTGTGTGGGGGGGGGTGCATGTCACTGTTTCTCTTCTTTAAAAACGTTTATGGCCTGAGAGTGTACGGGTACACGGCTGCTGCGAAATCGGCCACGGCTTTGCAGGAACGTACACTGGCTGGCAGAGTGTTCCACAGCGCAGGTCCACGGAAGAACGGTCGGCGAGTGCCTGTATTCGTCCTGGCCAGCGGGAGAATGAGCCCGGCGTTGGCTTGATGTCGAGTTTGGGGCCGTGGTTGCGGGCGTCAGCTGCTTTGAAAGCGCTGTACTTCATTGGCCGTTCAGGCCGCGCCAGATGAGATCGAGGAGTCGGTGGTGTTGTGTCTCCTCGAATTTGCGGAGGGATATGCTCTCCCTTTGGTGGCTTACCGAAGATGTGGGTGGTAGGCTGAACACAGCGCGGATGGCACGGTTCTGAAGACGTTGGAGTTTCCCTAGAGCAAAAGCTGAGAGGGACGTGCTATAGGCCACACTTCCATATAATCAAGAGTACATAACCCCCCAGAGTGTGCAACGCCGATCCAGCTCTGTGTAGGGTCTTGGTCGAGCGAAATCGGATCTTCTGATGTCATGCGTACACTTCACACCAGCGCAAGGCCGGTCTCGAGGCAGGGCACCATTGTTTTTGATCCAAGAGTACCCGCGACTCCCCGGGTTCCCCTCATATGTGTACGGTATTATGACGCAAAGATCCGATTCCGCTCGACCAAGACCCTATGCAGAGCTGGATCAGGCGTTGCACACTCTGGGGGTTATGTACTCTTGATATAATAGGTCAGGCATCACAACGGATTTTAGGTATTGGACGCTGGCCTTCTGGGAAAGGTATCGCCGGGCTCGCCACAATGCTCCGACTTTCCTGTTCACCTTCGCTGTAACATCGTGGATATGGTGGTCCCAGGTCAGTTGCTTGGTGATGGTTAAACCCAATTACTTGGCCGCAGTACAAGCAGGTAAGCGGGTCTGATGGAAATTTACAGCGATACTGGTTTGCGCATCCCTCCCACAGATGGACAGAACTTGACTTTTGAGTTCATTCAATATCAGGCCGCGGTTTTTGAGCCAGTCGGCCAGCGCAGTGACGGATGACGACAGTCCCAGTGAAATAGTTGCCGTGTTGGAACCACTTTGGTATAGTGCCATATCGTCAGCAAATTGTATACTAGTGGTCGGGTGAGCTACTGCAGCTACCGCTCGGGTGTATATATTTGTTAGGTACCTCCTCCCGTACCTTTTCTAGCTGGCCTGCATGCACTTGCGTACTCACCTTTTGTCTCCTTTTGTTCCATTGGCCTGGGTAGCTACTTGCGCGCCCATATTTGCCATAGCTACCCAGGCCCTTTATCTTGCTGTTCAGACTTGATCTCTTCCTCTCTTTTCTCACTCTTCAATAATCACAATGTAGTCGTTTCGTTCGTCTTGGTCTCTTGTCTCGTCGTCTATAATAAATGTCGTTCCCCCAACCTACCTGTTCCCATTGTAATGTCTGGATAATGTGTCGTCAGTCGTCCTGTTTCGAACTCAACATTGGCGCCCGATTATTGAGCGACCCACGACCCTGAGATCATCCCATGCCCAGCCGTCCTCAACTGCCATTCGTCTCGTCTATGTCAACCTCGTCTCGTCCATGTCAGTCTCGTCTCTCCTACGCCAACCTCGTCTCTCCTACGCCAACCTCGTCTCTCCTACGCCAACCTCGTCTGGTCTATGTCCACCTCGTCTCGTTCAAGCCATGCAGGTCAGCTACCTCTCTCTCTTTCTTTTTTTTGTATGCTTCTTCGTCAAATTTATTTTCCTGAATTTTGTAGTGTGTGCGCGCGCGTGTGTTCGTAAAACATTACCAAGTTAGGGATCCGATCATGGTGAGCCACGCTCTAATTTTTCGATGTGTAGCAAAAGTGTAACTAGGCCGTATTAGCCGTGCAAAATACTAGTAATTCACGTTCCTCGTCAAACTCCAATAGTTATTACACACTATAAGTAGTACAGGAATGATCTGTAGTGCATTTTTAGTAAACACTTTCGTGAGATCCGTGCGCGCATCCAATATATGTGTGTGTGTTTTTTCTCCTCCAGTCATTTTTTAAAATCTTTTTCTCTCTTTTTTTTCTCTCCGCGAGGACGCGGGATTTTTTTTCATGGAGGGGTGGTATGTTAGGTATCTCCTCCCGTACCTTTTCTAGCTGGCCTGCATGCACTTGCGTACTCACCTTTTGTCTCCTTTTGTTCCGTTGGCCTTGGTAGCTACTTGCGCGCCCATATTTGCCATAGCTACCCAGGCCCTTTATGTTGCCGCTCAGACTTGATCTCTTCCTCTCTTTTCTCACTCTTCAATAATCACAATGTAGTCGTTTCGTTCGTCATGGTCTCTTGTCTCGTCGTCTATAGTAAATGTCGTTCCCCCAACCTACCTGTTCCCATTGTAATGTCTGGATAATGTGTCGTCAGTCGTCCTGTTTCGAACTCAACATTTTGAATAAGATGGGCCCAATACAGATCCTTGGGGTACTCCACTTGTGCATACTGTAATGTTGCTCAGTTCGCTACCGATGCGGACTTGTTGTGTCCGGTTTGTAAGGTAGCTAACGAGCCATTTCATCACCGTATCGCCAACTCCAATTTCAAAGCAGTCCTGGATCATAATTGCATGCCGCACTTTGTCGAAGGCCTTCGACATGTCAAGGAAGGTAACTCCAGAGGAGTCCTTCTTGTCTCGAGCCATTTGCAGCTGATCAACCAGTAAGGCTAGTGCATCACCCGTCGAGTGCTGCCGGCGAAATGCAAACTGAGTTTCCGGGATAGCGTCGGTGTGGTCGAGGTGCCGTACAAGCTTCCGCTGGACCAGCTTTTCCAGCAACTTTGACAAAATCGGAAGTAGCGACACTGGTCTATAGTTTGTCGGCTGAGACGGATTCCCAGACTTAAACAGCGGGCTTACAGCCGCCAACTTGAAGTCGGCAGGCACTGCACCAGATTTCAGTGACAGGTTGAAGAGTGTGGTGACAGATGGTGTGAGAACGTCAGCACAGGACTTCAGGAGGAATCCTGGGACACCATCGCTGCCCGTTGCTTTGGCAGGGTTGACTTGACTTAGTAGACGGTAGATTACGGAACAAGAGGCTGGCTGGAACGTGTGCAGGCTATCCGATGGAAGTGGGCAGACGGGAGAGGCTAGGCATGATGGGCGCTTTGGATCCCTCACAATGTCACGAAACACGTTGGCTACCTCTTCGATGTTGCAGGTTGGTTCGGTTTTCTGCTTCCTGCGTCTGGTGACGGTATTGATGACTTTCCAAATCTGACGTAGGTTTCTGGAATGTTGTTGGCATTGACGGGCGAAGTACTCATTCCTACAACGGCGATACATGTTCGTTGCCTGAGTTCGAACCTTCCGGTACTGCTGGAGGAGTTGAACATTTCCTTTGTCGGCCAGCCAAAGGCGATGATACCTTTTCTTCTTCCTGTCCAACTGATAAATGTCGCGGTTTGACCAAGGCACAGTTTCTGCAGATTTCATTGCCCCTTGTACAAGCGGGGCATGTGTGTCCAATACAGTCATAAATCGATCGTGCCAGAGCTCCCAGTAAGTGTCGACATCGGCATCAGAGGGGAAATCTTGCGCGAAGCAATATTTTAAGGTCCTTGCGAAATAGCTGAATATCGATTTTGTGCAACTTACGTGTTGGTGGAGCACGCACGCACTTCTTCGTCTGTACAGCAAAGGTCATAGTAGCACGGACGGTAAAGTGGTCACTTATGGTGGACGGAACAATCGTGCACGTTGACACTGAGTTCTCTGTATAAAGGACTAAATCTATGGTGCTACCTTGGGGACAGAGAGGTATAATCCTTGTCGGGGACAGCACGTGGTTTGTGAGGCTGTATGCGACATCTTCAAGGTGATGACGTTGCGCCATTCTCTGGCCTTGGAACATGTCCACATTGACGTCTCCTACAACGGTCATTGATGTTGTCACCAGAGACGCTCTATGGAAGGCAGAGTCCAGGAGAGTCCAGTACGCGACAGGCTCCTGCGGGGGACGATATACACATCCGAACAGGTGCTTCTGGGACTTTGATCGCAGCAGTATCCAGACGGCTTCCACGCCGTCTAGGCAGAGATTTGGCTGTGGCGTGATGGGAAGTGATGATTTGTAGTAGATACATACACCGCCTCCAGTCCTGTTTTCGCGGTCACATCTGGTAAGGTTATAACCTGGGATTTGTACTTCTCCGTCAGAGATCGCCCTGTTCAGCCATGTTTCGGCTATACACAGGATGTCGTACTTGGGGATCAGTGCGGTTAGAGCATGGACCTTGAAGCGGAGACTGCATACGTTAATGAACCCTAAGGACAAGTGGGATGTGTCGTGGCTGGTACATGATCGCAGATTTCGGTTGCTCATTGGTATGAAAGATGATGCTAGGGGATTTACTGATGTAGAGAAAAGGAAGAACTAATGTGTGTGAAATTTCCTACCATTTTCAATGTAATATACATGACTATTTTGTTGAATGAGGATACATTATGTAGCAGTGGTGTACGTACGTCCGAGGTTGGGCTTGTTAGCGACTGCAGGTGTCGTTAGCCGCCTGGCTGTGCCTGCGGGCGCTAGCTGCTTGTTGTCCCTCACGCGGACGTGCGACTAGTTGTTGGAGGTGACAGCGTTGCGAATAGCTATACTGGCTGTCAACGGCTGTTTATCACAACTCCATGAGCGACTCTGACTCACGCTGCTATCTGGAGCTTCACGAGGTGTTTGTCGCGCTGGAAAAAAAGCGTCTCTGTAAGTTTGTATCCCTGGTGATGGTTTGGCCTGGAGAGCAGTATATAAGTGGTGCTTTTCAGGCACAATCTTCCTTAGCCTACTCAAGCTCAGCTGATGAGGGGTGAATTCCCCGAAACACCGTGTATTGAGCAGGGATTGGTGCTTTCTTGCAGGTTTGCCGAGTGGAAGGTGCGACGGGCTCCTCGTGTGCTCCGGATGGCAGTCGTGAGTCAGCCAAGTGTCAAGTTCGGCAAGAAGCGTGTGTTCCTAGTTGGAACAATCAACTTCAGCTCACAAGATGTTTACCGAAATCCTAACCCACACGCCTGACATAAACGTTTCCAACGCAGTCGAGGCACTTCATGTCCCTCTTGAGCCGCCCTAGCAAGCCCTCATGCACGAGTCCAGTCTTCGCCAATGAGTGAAGCTGGCGAGTGAAACTCAACACGGGTATGCCACGAAACTCGTCGAGCCTGTCTAGGACAGCAAGGCCACTGCTTGATTCCATGCTTCTGCAATTATTTATTGATGGGCAGGCATCAAAGGATTTGCGCTTGGCGTGGGCGTCACCTCGCACCACTGATTTGGATGCGGCGGTCCAAAAGGCATTCGAGGTAGGTGTTATCTATGCTCGCGAGCAGTGCCGCACTGTATCTACTGAGTAGATTCTACGCAAAGCCCCCCGTATTTTCTGCTGCTGCCGTGGCTACGGAAATGAAGCCTGGTCGCACTGCTCGTGGTCGTGACCCCTACACAACAATCGGTCCACTGCATTTGAAAGCGGAATCTGAGCGAGGCGCTTTTGTAGAAATTTGATTCGCGTCTCTCTGCTTTGGAGGCGAAAATGGACAGAGTGAGCCTGTATCGCCCCAACCGACCACAGCAAGACCATTTACGATTTGTTGCTCTCGGTGCTGGTGCGCCTAGCCGTAGTCGTTGCCAGAGTATTTCCAGGCCTGTCCGTGGAGTGTACCATGGATGTGGTGAAGAGGGCCACTTCATTGCGTCATACCCACACTCCTCAAAAACCTAGGTTGGACTGGTGACACGGGGCCGCCGTCAGTCGTCCGAGTGGAGCATCTCGAGGAGGCATGTGGTGCTGTCTCACCCATTATTTTGCACATTGATGTTTGTCTTTCGTCTTCGTCTTCGTCTCCTGTTGTTGCTCTTGTTGATTCTGGTTCAAGTGTGTCGTTAGTGCATTGTAAATTGTTGCCTAATTTGACAGAGCGACCTCCTCTAGAGTCTGCTCCGCGGTTGTGTGCAGTCAATGGCGCATAACTTCCTGTCGTTGGATCCATTGATTTGTGTATGTCGCTTGGAAACTTAGCTCTCCAGCACATGGTTGTTGTGTATCCCTGGTATTCACTGCGACATGATTCTTGGTTCCGATTTTCTGTTGCAGGATGGTGGTGTGTTAGATATTGCTCGTGGTGTTGTGATGTTTGGCGATTTGTCTGTTCCGTTGCATGTTTCTGGTTCTTGGTGTCCTCCGTCACGTACGCCCTATGATCGTATTGTTCCGCGTAATACTTCCTCCTCGTGTGATACTCAAACTCCCCATTCTGAATCTGATGCATGCTCCAACGATGTACTTGTTTCGTCGTATTCTTCTCGTGTTGCCCTCGACGATGAGTTGTCGGTGCCTGCTGGCCATGTTGTGCTAGTACCATGTGTCTATGTGAATGCTTGTTCGGAAACTCTCGATTGTGCTGCTGATCCACTAGAGTCGTTTGTGGATAAGTTTCCTACGTTGTCGGTGACAACTGCACTTGTAACAGTGGGTCCCGATCACTCACACAATGTCATTGTCATGACAATTGAGAATCATGCTGAGCATAATATTCTTATACATGAAAACCCCAATATTGCCGAAATGTCTCCTCTCATTATGGATGATGATGATGAAGATGACGCCTCCGTTTCATTCGTCACCACTGATCACACACCTGAACTCACAGAACAGCGCAAGGCTACCATTCATGAATACGTTAAATCACAACAAAACCTCTCATCCAAAACCAAAAGCATGCTCACCACACTCCTTATTGATAATCACGACCTATTTATATTGCATGAAGACCACTATGGCTATTGTGACATATTTCCGCAAAAATTGATACAATCACACATACTCTTATTAAGCAAGCAGCTCGGCACATTCCATATCACCCACGCGTTGCTCTGCAGACGTTATTGGTTGAGTTACTCGAGAAGGGTATCGTCCAAGAGTCATCCAAGAGTCTATCAGTCCGTTGGCGTCTCCGATCGTGTTGGTTCCTAAGAAGAATGGTTACTTGCGACTTTGCGTTGACTTTCGTAAGTTAAACGGTGTCACGAATCTGGAAGCCTATCCGATCCCACGGGTGGAGGACATGGTCGATTCGCTAAGTTGCTGTAAGTGGTTTTCGTCGCTCGATCTTGCGTCTGGGTATTGGCAGATTGCAATTGATCCGGACGACGGAGCGAAGACCGCATTTACAACACCTTTGGGCCTGTATGAGATTACAGTGCTGCCGATGGGGTGCAGGAATGTTCCTGGCACCTTCCAGAGAGCTATGGAAGCTGCTCTTCTTGGGCTTTGTAATGCTGCTGCTCACTCTTTTTGCCGTGTCTTCTTCGATGATGTTTTGAATGCGAACGAAACATTGTCAGGCCAAGTTTTAATTTTGTCGCGAGTCTTTGAGCGTGTGCGTTCAGCAGGCGTGCGTTTCAATTAGGAGAAATGTTCCTTTTTCCGGCCGGATGTCGCGTTCCTTGGGCACCGCGTGTCGGCAGACGGAATTGCCCCCGGTCCGAACAAGGTTTCCGCGATTCTTGGGTGGAAGACGCCGAAGTCCGTCACTGCCGCCAGGCCATTCCTTGGTTTCGCGGGTTATTACCACCGATTCATCCGTGGGTTTGCGCAGCGGTCAGCAACACTGACAGCTCTCACTGGCAAGAATGCGCAATTTGTTTGGACGAAAGCTTGCGACGCTTCCTTCCTCGCCCTCAAGTCTGCGCTATCCAGTGCTCCGGTTATGGCATTCCCGGACTTCGGACAGATAATTCTGCATTAACTGCGTCGCGGGCAAGCAAGGACCTCGTGGTCGGAAAGCTCGATGGATGGATGCTTTGGCCGCATTCGACTTTACTGTTGTTCATCGCCCGGGGTTTCGACACAGGAATTCTGATGCCATGTCCCCTGTCCTGGTGACAGATGTGCCGTCTCCTCCGCCGAATCCGCCGCCTATTGCCCGTGATGTTCCGTTTTCAGCTGCTGCTGAAGTGCCACTTGCTGCTGTTGGTCCTCCGGCTGCTGAGATTGTTCCTCCTGCCGTTTTTGTTTGTCCTCCTGGTGCCTCTGCCGCTGGACCGTCGTCACCTGATTATTTCAAGCTTCTGAGTCTTCTTGCTCCGTCTGATCCTGTTCTGGCTGTGAGTTTCTGCAGTTATGATGCTGTCAGTGGCAAGTTTGTTCGTCCGCCTGAAGCCGTATCCCGTCCTCCTGACTATCAACCACCCGCCGTTACTACTTCTCGTTCTGACCCGCTGACGCTACCTGATGATGGTTCGCCACTTCAGCCGCCGTCCTCTGGTCCAGTTAGTACTTCTTCTCCTGTTTCTCTTCGTTCTGGCCGTGTTCACACTGTACCTGCTCGACTAGCTGACTATATCCTGGACTGAGTTTATTATTTGTTTGTTTTTCTTTTGTTTGTTTCCTAGGTATTTCGTCCATTCCCGTGGACGTAAATTTTCTTGGGGGGGGGGGCGCACAGTGTAATGGGTGTATTTATGCTACGACCTGTACATACTCACTATTCATATTTCCCGCTCGTTCCCCTTGACGATGAGAGCCACCCATGTATAGAAGAGCGCATGCTCCTGTGGATCTCTAGTGTTGTCTGAGTTGTTGTTGTCCTGTTCTCCTTTTCATTCTTGTCTACACTCTTGTCGAAATACTTTCCATACTCAATACTATAAAACCCCTGTGTTCTGGTGTGAGGGCACTTCATTTAGCCGAAAGCTTGCAGTGCTGTGGGAATTGGTGTGTCCACCCTACTACTCTCCATTCTCCTATCCTCGTGATTTTTCACTCCGAGTGTATACATTTTATTGTATTTGTATTTGTATTTATATCATTATCTCACGGCACATCATGATGACGGCCAGTAAAACTGAGACAAGGGCGAAAGCCAACCACAGCAGGAAAACAGATAAAAGAATACAAATAAGAGGCAAAGAAGGCAAAGGAGGAGACAAACCAGCAGAATATACATGAAACCTATAATTGAGCAGAGATTTTAGCAACAAAATTATCCATCGACGTGCTGGTCTTTAGTTTCATAATTCTCTCCAGTCACAAATTACATTGATAATTGTGACAAAAAAACGTTCTATAATACTTTAATCGTCGCCATGGTTGTGATATGAGTGCAAATAGAGTTGTATTCATTGCTTTATTAAGATTATTCTCTCCACGTCCCCTTTCTTAGTAACACAGCGATTAATTTTGTTGAAACGGTGCTCGTTCTGAATCAACATTATCTTGATGACAATGGGGGATGATGAAAGAATTCCACATGCAATGTACCAGGCATTGCTTTGGCTCTTTTTTTAATGGTTTTCACCATCAATGTCGTAGCATACCTTGATTCAAGTACACCGCAACCCGTGAGTCAAGAAAGACACACCCGGAACAGTGTGGAGTGTGAACATGGGGGTGTGTGGAGATAGTGCCGATACCATATAAATTGACATAGAGACTTGGTTTCAGAATAAGAGGATTGCTTCTCAGCACTCTACAAAGGACAAAAGAGATCACAGGAAACTCGGGGTTAATAATCGGAAAAAAGGAAGATGTAGTGGCAGCTACTTCGACGGTGTCTTGTTACGAATGATTTTCACCCCACACTGGAGCTCGGGCTTATCCAGTGACTTGATACTTGACTTACCCACGACTGCCATCCAGAGCACTTCCGAAGGCCATTTAACATTCGTTTCGAGAAGGCCATTTTATTCGTTTCGGAAACCCTGCGCCACTCTCTATACAACGTTTCGGGGAAATCACACCTCATCAGTTGAGCTTGAGTAGGCTGAAGAATATTGTGCTGAAGAGCATCACTTATATAGTGCTCTCCAGGTACAAACATCACCACGGGTATAACTTAGCACAGACACTCACATTTCAGCATAACAAATGCTTAGTGAACACCAAATAGCAGTCTGAGTTAGTGTCGCTCTGGGACGGAGAAAACAGACGTCGACGACCCTCTCTTATTCACAACGCTCTCACCTCCAGGCAGAACAAAATTTCTTGCAAGTTAGCCCAGTCGAGGATTCGCTGGTATTTTAGCGGTCCTGAGTCTGAGTCAAGTGTCAAGTCAAATCGGCGCAGAGGCGCTAGCTCCAGTGTGGGGAGCAAATCCTTTCCTAAAATACCATCGCCGAAGTCGCTATCACTACTTTGTACTGTGCGCGACAAGCTGGTTTGGAAGTAACAGCGTTGCGAATTGCGGGGCGTTCTCATCACTTTTATTTTTATATATTATGTCTGTACCTCATAGCATTTCAAGACAGCCAATTGAGTAGTGGAGATGGTGCAAATCATGCAAACCAGCCGAAAGTGTTAACATCAGCCACTTCAAATAGATACACAAGTCCACAACAGTTACAGAAAAAAACGAAAAGAAGACAAAACTAAGGTGCCGACACCACACGGGCACAGAAGCCCACCCACCGCTTCGGTCAACAGTAAGGGCCCATAATGCCTCCAGACCGACTATGCTTGACAAGGAAAATTCATTCTGGTTGGCATCATCTCGTCACGCGTAGTGTTTCCAGCGTATGTCTTCGTCGGCCCCTCCAGCCCCCTGGACCAGGCTCTGCGAAGCACGCTCCCATGCTCAGTAATGGTAAATAGCTCGCCGGGAGCTGAAGGGCGTGCCCAAAGAGCCTCCACCTAGCTCTTGAGATGATCATACCAAGAGAAGAAGAGAGGTACGCTCATAGTCATCCACAAACTCGAGATTGACTGCACGGACAGCGAAACAGGTGAATAAACAGACCCACAACTTGGTCGTGGAGAAGTCGGACTGCGTGATGAGCAATGGTCCAAAGTAGTACAGACCGGTGAACTCAAATGGATGAGCAGGGTTGACACGCTTAGCAGGTAGAGGCTGTATCAAAGGAAGACGATACAGTGGTGAGTCTTGACGAAGGCACACAAGACATAACTTCAGTTCATAGCGAACAGCCTGACGACTGTGACGAACCCAGAAGTTGAGGCGAAGCTGTGCGAGGGTGTGGCTTGGACCAGCATGCAGCAGGTGGACATGGATGTCGAGAATGATCATGTCCATGCCGCTTCTGTCTCCGCTACTCCCGTTTTATACACGCTTCCCGCTGCTTTGACCGTCCCTGTAAACGTCTCACTTAGTCAACTGAGGAATAATCGTCTCTTTATTAGTAAAGAAGCAGTTTTATACAGTAAGTAGAATAACAGGTACCAAGGTTAGCCATGAACAGTAAGTGCTAGAAGTTGCACAAGGTGTGCAACTGATAGGTGCGCACAAGCTGTGCAGTGATAGGCGCGTACATAGGTGTGCAGTGACAGGCGCGTACATAGGTGTGAAGTGATAGGCAGAGGAAAGTGTAACGGTTACACCATCCCCCTCCTCTCGATTGTGCAAAACACAATAGAATGAAATACTTAAGAACACAAGTGGAGCAATGTTTCTTCCGGACTCGTCCTTGAGAAAATTCTCTGGCTCCCAAGTTGTCTCGTCATAACCCTTTCACTTATCCAAAACTCGGGTGTGCCCTTGCATACTCGGTGATCCAAGATTTCTTCCACAATGTACCCTGTGTTGCCGTCCAAATCAGTTGCAGGCAGCCGAAGCGGCTGGCGGCGCCCAAGAATTGCGTTCACTTCGTATGGTTTCAGCGCGGTCACATTGAACACAGGGTGGCAGCGTAAGGTTGTCGGCAGGTTTAGGCGATATGCATTGTCATTACCTGACTAGGTGAGATGAGACGCCATAAGCTTACGGGGTGACTCCGTGACTGGGTAACTGGGCAACTGGGCAACTGGGCGACTGGGGTGACTCTGGGTAACTGGGTGACTGGGTAACTCGGCAACTGCGTGACTGGGCAACTGGGTAACTGGGCACCTGGGTGACTGGGTAACTGGTGGACTCTGGGTGACTCTGGGTAACTGGGTGACTCTGGGTAACTTTTTTTTTAAACAATTCAACACAATATTGTGGAAAGGTCACAAGACTACGAGACAAAATCAAAAGGAAAGCTTTACAATAATTTGAAACTCGGGTATTGAGCCAATAATAAAAGTAGAACCCCCCCCCCCCCCTTCTTAACTTATCTTTGATATTTTTGACCCACCCAAGTTGGGTGGTGTGCTGCTTTGCTGCTTCGAATTGTAGTTAGACCGCTTTGTCAAATCGCCTACTGGTCTCGTCATCGTCCAGTGACAATCGACATTCTTTGTTCCGTTGGGACTGTAGCTTGTGCTCGTTTTCGTTGCGCTTGCCTTCCCCTCTTTGGTCTTTCCATAACCTTGAACCTTCCAAGTTGGAAGGCTGTCGGTTAGCGCTACGGAGATGTGTTGAAGCTAGGTGTCAGGACGTCGAATGTCTCAGTACTCTGTCAGTTTTGTGCCTAGTTGTTGCACTTTCTGACTGTATTATAGTATCTAGTTACAGTGGTGGAGAGTTACTCTTAACTCGTTTCCATATGTCCTTTTCCTTTCTACTTTACAATAATATTAATAAATATAATAATACGTAGCCTATTATTACAGGGTGCGACAGAGCTCTTGGCTCTCGGCTCTCGGCCATTTTACGTAGCCTGTAAAATGTAAAGAGTCACTGAGTACAGTTTAATTCAATATCCACGTCCAGTATTTATAATAAGAATAATTTGCTGCAATTTGTAGATTCTCACATGCGAGCAACCTGGGCCTCAGCAATAACCAGCACACCAGATTCCGGATGCCGAACCGATCGCTCACGAAAAGACCCCGTGAACCCCGCAAACACATGATGCATGATCGCAACAGGGAAAATGAGAGACGGCATCTGACGTAAGATATTACGTGATAGTACTGCTCCTTCCTCCTTTCCGCTCTCAATAACGCGATTCGGCGATAGAGAGATGTCGCCGCTCTTCCCATGCCACCACTTGCCGACAGCACAACAGGCATGAACGTCGCATGCTCCACCTCTCTCACTCTCTCTCTTCATACCATCGTCGCTTTTCTTTTTGATGGCACCGAAAGACAGTGGTGTGTAGCAGATTGATTTCAGTGTGCACGAGGATTAAAAACCCGCATATCAAGTAAAGTACGCTCAAAACGACAACCCCACAAACCACTGACCGCTACATCAAGCCGCGCATGCTCCTCCACAATAGCAGACCTGTATCTCATTCTCTCTTCAGTGAGTGGCTGCAGCAGTCGCTCGATGGAGACATTGTGACAGGCCTCTTGAAGGAGAGAGGCTGTCACATCCCGGATCTCATTATGGCGGATAATGGTAAAACCACCAAGGGGACATGACAAGGCATGGTCAAACCATTGTCCCGTCCACAAGAGCAATGAGTTGGTAACTTCGGCGGCATCCAACCATAACAAAAGCACAAGCCGTCCATGAACTCAGCTTTGCTCAGTGAAAAGCCATACTTTTTCAATGGACGGCAAGTCAGCCAACTCGAGGTGCCAGGTTTACGGGCGAGGACAATGGTGTGTCGCAAGGCGACCAACGCATCATTGCTGATACGCCGTGCCGACTCCGCCTGGCTATGACGTACTTCCTTCTTCCTCTTCGCCTTCTCTCGCTGGATGCCAATCAGAGAATTCCAAATATCAGAAACACGATCCACGATACGCCGGGAGAGAGATGCTGTGATGGCGACAGACGACTCATACTGGGAGCACAACGTCATTGGGCTGACCAGGCCCAGGCCACCTAAACGACAGGGCATTGCAAGTACTTCCCTCAATACTGTGCCAGGCGGTGGCCGACCCGTCATTGCTGGTATAAGCTTCGTGCTTATCACGTCCTCCAGTGGCTGGAACTGGGACGGAGAAATAGACTAAACGCGGCATAGGAAAGCCCAGCGACTTCTCAAGCCCAAGACATATGCATAATATGCTGCCTTGGGCTGCGAGCGAGCGAAATCAGCCAATCTAGTTAGCTCATCAGCCCACTCCTGGACCTTAGTCGATACAAAGTTCTCCTTGAAGTCAGCTGAGCCGATGGCTGCCCCCAGATACCGAGCTCCATTACACGTAATGACGACACTGGTGTCGCTGAACAGCTCAACTGCCTCACGATAGCAACGCTCCTTCACCACCAGAATCGATTTTGATGTATTTGGGAAATATCCATAAGCTGGGCCATCACTTGCCAAGATGTCCCACCAACGACCGAGCCTACGCAACGCACTCGCCGCTGCGGAATCATCTGCAAACCAAGACTGGATAGTCCCGGCTCGTTCAGCTTTGGGGCACGCGAGGCATCATGCCAATGGCATACATGTACATTGCCAGAGGGTCTCCCTGGGTTGTTCCGTCCTCCGACAAGATGCAATCATCGTCGACATATAGGCATGCAGGCGTCCTGTAGGTGTTAATAAAAACAGTGGCCAGAGGCGGGCAAAGGTGTTGAAAATTCCGAATGCAGACGCTGCGATTCAGGCGGTTGAAACCATTTGTTGCGTCTGCCATCAGAATTCCATCGGTCTCTTTTCGAGCAACCGCCTCCTGCATAGCATGTATGCCGCCTCCACCCCGCAGTCCTGACCGGCGCACAGCTGGGAGCAGCCAACAACCTGCTGAACCGCAGGGCCCACAATGGACACAATAATTATTGCTTTCCCCACAATGCGACGAACAACCTCGCCGATGCCAATTGGTCTGACACGGGGCCGCTTGTCCAAGGGCAGCAAGCGACATGCATTGAACGCTATCAATGCACCAGCATCAATATGCTCAGTGGCCACTCTCCTGGCACAAGAAGCAAGCGCATCACACAACCTAACCGAATCGTCCGTGAAACAGGAGCACATATGACGCCAGGCCTCAGCATCCACAGCGCTGGGTCCCGCTGCGCTCTGTGTGCCTAGCCCTGAGCGAATTGAAATAAAAGGATGCAACAACAACAACAAGCTTTGAACAGAACCAGCCACACTTGCCCACAATCTTAGTGTGTGACTTCAACGCTAAACTATGTGCATGGAATTCTACAGACCCGTTTACAAGAGAAGGGAAGCAAAGCTAGGAAAACACAATTTCTAACGATACATCGTTTGAGATGATACTACGGAGAGGAACCGCGCCGGTACGCTCATAGAGCCTCTCGTTCCTGATCCGATTCGGGAACACAATGCCGATTAGCGCCCGCAGCTGCTTTCGGTGGAAGGCCTCAATACGGCTCAGCTGCTGTTTCGTTGGTGCCCATGTTGCACAATTGTAGCAGAGTTCAAGGAGTACAAAGGCATTATAGAGCCGGATGCAGAGATCCTCCGAAACTAGCGATCTACGGATCCACAGCGTCCAGAGTTTACCAAAGACAACAGTTGCCAGTGTCTGTCGTCGTAGTATATCCTCGGCATCACCTAATAGGGACCGAGTTTCTCGGTGGTTTGCCACTCCTCGATGCGATCAGTGTGCCGTTCGATGTGCGTGTGCTCTGTTTTTGTCTCATTCACTTTCAAATCCCATTCGAGGAGCTTGTTGGATATGGTTGAAAGGAGGGTCCTCAGCCTCTCTCCATCAGTAGTCACGAAATCCACATCGTCGGCGTCGGCGTAGGCAGTTTCAGTTGGTAATCCCAGGGAGATATCGGCAGGGGGACGTGATAGAAGAAGAGGCCGAACATCACGCAGCACACCCTCAAGGTACACAATGAAAAGAACAGGATACAACGAGTCACCTTGGGGTGTGCCGCGGAGAGTGGGGAATGACGGGCCCTTAGCGGATAAGAGTACAACCCGCAGTACAGTGTCCTGGAGGAGGTAACTGATCATTTGGATTTCATCCGCCTGCAAGAACGATACCAGCACCGAGATGGGCCCTGGTCTGCTTATACAGTCAAACGCTTTTGACATATCAATGCCTAGGATATCCAGCGCACAGTGATAGCGTTGGCATTGAGCCGCCAACCATCGGTATGACCACACAACGTCTGTGGTGCTTCTGCTGGGGCGGAAACCACTCTGCGTGTGTGCAGCGAAGTTGTCGACGTCCTTGTTGATCCTCCGCAGCACAATCAATGATAGAATCTTGCTGAGCGCTGCACCACGAGCCGTAGGTGAGCGACTGGTCCCCTTGATTTGCCAGGCTTTGGTAACGGAATAAGCGACTCGCCACCAAT
Source organism: Sycon ciliatum (assembly GCF_964019385.1). NCBI lineage: Eukaryota > Metazoa > Porifera > Calcarea > Leucosolenida > Sycettidae > Sycon > Sycon ciliatum. Next base: position 29,884,006 of record NC_088651.1, on the reverse strand, counting down.
GCTGTTCAGGGGTAAGCCTGTCTCGACGGCAGAGTTGGGGATGAGGAGGTGACGTTCCTCAGGCTCCTCTGGGAGCTCAATGTCTTCTTCGCTTCGAACGCTTTCGTCTCAACGTAATGACAGTAGTACAGAACAAGACTTTGGTGTAGGTTGATTCAATGTCCGCGGCTTGTCATCAAGCCTAAAGAAACAGCAGCCTGCTGATGACCTTCGGAAATACAAAATTAAAAATAAAATTAAATAAACTAGAGACTAAAATAAAGGACGGCTGCGACGAACTAGCTGGTGACTACAGGATATTCTGCTTACCAACAGCGAACAGGCATTATGGGTTCTCTATTCACAACAGCCTGTTTGAGCGTATTCATCAGATATGGTCAGTATCAGACCGAGTGGCAGCGATACAAATCAATTTGTCCAAGAGAAGTGCTTTATCTCTCGTCAATGTGCATGCGCCAACGGCTCATGTCAGATTATCTATCCCGCTTTGACATCAATATCTCTTCTAGCGCACGCGGACCCAACAAACTGATTTTCAATTCTCATGGCCGCATCTCTTCCTCTCTCTTTCTGCATAAAATCGGAAAGCTGTGGACCTGCCTTCCACCAAGGCTGACATCCCAAGATTCACTTTCTAACTTTCAGCAGCAATATCGCTTGCACGTGAAAAGTTTTAAATTTGACTGTAGTGGTATATCCTTGGACATTTAAATTAATTGTTTTATTTTGAACAACCCAGCCCTGTGTTAATTGCTAATTTATGTAGCATATACTGTAACACGTGTAGTTTTCCTCACTGTTTATTTCTATTGCATGATTTGCATCAGGAGATCCCCTCAAGTAGCAATGAGGGGAGGCAGGGCCAAGACGAGCAGAGAAAAAGGATCTATAGTTTACGTCAAGGCCTAGTTGAGAGCGGTAGCCTTTTTTGGAGCTCCCGGAAAGTACCCCCCCCCCTTTTTCGTGATTCCCCGGGCCTTTGGCCCTCGGAATACTTTTTGCCTTGTATCCAGTATGGCTGACAAGTCCACTGACAAAGTGGACATTGCTATCCTGATCGATTCAGAGCTGAGGGACCTCATCCGACACCGTGGTCTGGACGTCCCGCGGAAAGCCACGAGGACCGAACTTGTTGCTGCACTGAGGGCATCGCAGGACGCCACCTACAATGGTGTAAGTCTCTCTGGTAGCGATCATGCTGTTTCGAGCCTGTGCTCAGCCCTGTCAGACCTCACAGATGTAGTAAGAGAGTTGAAGGCGGAAATAACCGCCATGAAGGGAATGGAGGACAAATTACACGAGACGAATAGAGAAGTCGTGGATTTGAAAAAGAACCTACGGGAGTTGAGAGTTGATCTTGTTGCCGTACAGACCGAGCTAGCCGTCCTAAAGAGCGGGGAGGCTGCCTTGCATGCTACGGGAGACACGCACCTTGCAAAAGGTCAAACACATGCACATACGCCACTTGATGAAACGGGGACAAGCACGGGCTATGGTGCGCAATCCTATGCTGCTACCCTGCAATCTTCTGGACCCCCCTCTAGCTCTAGTGTACACCCACGTCGTACAAGCCCTAACCCAGCCCAGCCAGTCCCACAGAAAACCAGAGTGGTATCATATTACCACAAGCCGCCCAAACAACCCTCTGGCACGTCTGACCGTATTGTTGCAGGTCGCCGTGTGAAATGCAGTGCAATCCATGTGGGAAACATTGATCCCAGCTGCTCAGCTGACGCTATCGCGAAATGGTGTCAGAAGAAGCAAGTGGAAGTTATCAAGTGCTCCATTTCCGCAACAAAGTAATTCGGACTTTTGTACGCACACCTGGTGGTCCCTGAAACGTACACGGCGAAAGTGTTGGACAAGGAGTTCTGGCCCGAGGATTTCACTGTGCGGAAGTGGTATTGGGAGACTGATCGAGTCGCCCACGGTTCCAATCAGTAAACATGTCTCCTCTAAATCCACTCGCACCACCGTTCACCCCCAGATCACATCCTCCACCACCAATATCTCTACCCAGTCATCATACTAATCATAACATCAATATCGGTCATTTAAATGTGCGTAGCCTCAGACATAAACTCCATGAAATTCAATCCCTCATCTCCGACCATTCCCTGGATGTTCTCGCTATTACTGAAACCTGGCTTGACAATACAGTTGCTGAATCAGAACTAGCTATTGACGGGTACACGCTGTTCCGGCGCGACCGAGAGTGTCCACGAAGCTGCCCTTGCCTTAGTGGTCTTTCAGTCCCCTGCCGCAAGGCGGGAGGCGTCTGTGTGTACACCAGCACTAGACTTGGCTTTACCCGGCACTTGCTACGAAGCTCAAATAATTTTGAAATGCTCTGGCTTACATCTCGCCGGCGACGCAATGCTGCTCCCTTCCATCTTGGTTGCCTCTACAGACCCCCGAATTCCCCAGCATCGTTTTGGACTTCCCTGGCGCAGGAACTGACAGAACTCCAGGGTAACTCGTTGGTGCTCATGGGTGACCTGAACGTGGATTCTCTCCAACCTACATCCCAACTCTACTCGTCTCTCCTTACCAACTTTCTTTTGCCCTTTAACTTTCTAAACTGTATTCACGACCCAACTCGCGTTTGTCCGAGGTCGTCATCGTCAATTGACTACATTCTAAGTAATACAGATGCTGTGTCAGGCGGTATTGTTCATGACTTTGAGCACTCCGATCACTGTTTGGTATGTGCAACCTTGACCACCCCCGACCCCTACTCTTTCCCGACTGACTGCAACCAGCGCCTGCCCAGTCGGGAATTTTCCAACACCGATATCAAGCAATTGGAGACCCTCTTTAGTCTTAGAGTCCGCAAACCTCTGTACTTTCTCTCTCTCTTCCAGCGTGAATAGTATGGTTGACGAATGGACAAGTAAAGTTGACTCAGTGCTGGATTTGGTAGCGCCATATAAACCGTCTAAGCATTACCGACATGCTCCTCGTCGAAAGTGCCCCTTTGTTACGTCAGAGCTACAAGCACTAATTCGGAGGCGCAAAGCGGCCTTTCGCACGTGGCGCAAGGGAGGTTCCACAGACACCAAGCTTTACAACAGCTTTCAGCGCCTTCGCACCCAATGTAACAATCTCTATCGTCGTCTGCGGAACCAGCACTATCAGAGAATTTGTGCCAAATACAGAAAATCTCCGCGTCGCTTATGGGCTACAATCAACTATGTGACAAAGCGTAAACCAAAGTCGTCTCCCATTCTTGCACCTAACCTGAATGACCACTTCCATGCTATAGTCCACGACCCCACAAGCACGTACGACCTGCCGTCTGGACCGGTCCTTGAAGATGCATTGACCTCTTTCGATCGGGTCAGCACTACAGAGGTAGAGCGTTCTCTTCGCTCCCTTATACCGTGCAAGGCACCGGGTCCAGATGGCCTTCTGCCTGGTTTCCTCAAGGCCATGGCGTCCTCCTTGGCGCCTTCTTTGGCAGAAATCTTCAGCGCGTCTCTTAGCAGTGGACTGTTTCCTTCTGCCTTTAAGCGAGCCAACATCACCCCGATCCCCAAATCCGCTCAGACCGACGTCTACAACGCAACGAGCTATCGCCCAGTTTCGCTGACGTCGATCCTGTCCAAAGTGTTGGAATCCGTGGTAATGTCGCAACTATTCTGTCACCTGGACTCGACTGCATTCCTACATGATCACCAATTTGGGTTCCGCCCAAATCGCTCCGTCCATCAACTGCTCTCTTTGGCAATTAATGACTGGTGTCTTGCTCGGGACCAGAGCCTGACATCTGCTGTCGCGTTTGTTGACCTTAGTAAAGCGTTCGATCGTGTGCAGCATCAGCAGCTACTCTTGGCTTTGCACGAGATTGGTATCAGCGGATCAGCACTCTCATGGTTTAAATCCTACCTTTCTGGCAGAGCCCAGCGGGTCCTCAGGTGCGGTGAGGTCTCTCCATTTCTACCTGTCACTCGTGGGGTCCCGCAAGGCAGTGTCTTGGGCCCAACTCTGTTTAACATCTATGTTCGCCGCCTTCCTGCAACTGCTGACACATCCGGGACGAAATTGCTCGCTTTTGCGGACGACAAAACGGTGTACGCATCCTGTCCGACGGCAAAGGAGGCTGCAGATTTAGTTTCCTACACGTTATCAGCACTCGCTACTGATCTTCAGCAACTTGGCCTGACTATTAATGAGAATAAGACTGTTGTAATGTTCATCGCTCCCAAGCGCTCGCCGGTCTGTCCCACGCCCACTATCTGTATCGATGGTAAAGTGCTAACAGAAGTGTCCAGTGCTCGCTGTCTGGGGGTTGTAATTGACAACAAGCTCTCGTTCACACCTCATTGTGATAAGCTTGTTGCCAAGGTGTCACGCAAAATTGGTGCTCTACGGCGTTCTTTTCGTCAACTGTCCCCGTGCGCTTGTCGCCTTTATGTGCTATGCGTAATTCAATCTGATCTAGAATTTGCATTTCAATCGTTCTTACCCTGCTTATCTGCAAAAGACCGTGGGCGCCTTTTTGCTGTTCACCGTCGTGCGATCCGAGCTGCCTGTGGTGCCCATTACTGTGCTGACGTGGACCCCCTCTACCACTCTCTTAAGCTATGTCCTCTGGACCACCGTTTCTTACAGTTGTTCATTAAATTTATCTTTCAGTGTAAAGTAGCTCACCCGGTTGCCAGTTTAGATTCTCTATTTTGTAGGCACAGTACACCTGCTTACGCCACTCGCGGCTCTTCTGCAAATAATCTTTCCTTATGCCGATATAAGACTGCATGCGGGTATCGCTCATTGTCTAGTAGGATTGCTTTACTTTGGAATGCTCTGCCCTTCGAAATGAAGTCTTGCAATACGTCTTCTGCATTTAACGCCCATCTTGCCTGCCTTCTTAATGACGGGCCACAATGTACCCGGTTAAAACAGCTCCTTTTTGAAAATGTTTTCGATGAGTGATGTGTCGCTTTGTTTTGCTCTAATTGGTGTTTTTCTCCAATGTCATGCAGTCGTATTTATTCAGCTTTTATTTCTTGTGTACTTGCATACTGGTATTAGTTTAGTCCCACAATCTGCGATAAAATGATCAGCTGTAGCACCTACTCCACTTTTATGTTTATGTATCTATGTCATTCGGATCTTCCCAAGTTGTACAATGTACTGTTGAGATACCGAATTCAAATAAATCAATACCATACCAATACCATACCTCGACAGGCCATCGCCTTTGGGAGATCCTTTAATAAGTCTATTATATTAATTATTCATATCTTTTTGCATCTTTCCCTCGAGTGGGTCTATTGTTATTAGGCAATTGTCTGTTATAGTCACCACTATAAATAAAAATCCAATCCAATCCAAAAAAATAAAGATTATTATTATTATGTCCTTCTCGACGAGTTCTACTCAGCACTCGGAGATTACCTGGGTTCGGTAAGGTCCAGTTTGCTCGTTCTCGTGGCTGGCGACTTCAATGCCAAAGTCGGCCAGAGGGATGACTCATGCGGCTCGTGCACCGGACGGTATGGTCGTGGACGTCGTAACTACAGCGGAGCTATGCTAGCGGATTTCTGTGAGTCGTTTGGTCTCTTTGCATGTAACACTACCTTTCAACATTCAGCTAGGCATCTAACAACCTGGACAGGTTAGAGGCGCAACGCAAACGGCGGTTGCTCTATTCCTATAATCAAATAGAATTCATCTTGTGTAGCAGCAACCAGAAGCAGATTTTCACAGATGCCCGATCCTATGCTGGGATACTGGTGAAATCAGACCATCGGCTGGTTGTCGCATGTGCCCTTCTGAGCAGGATCTATGGTCTGTGAGCACATAACAACAACAAAAAAGAACCGCGAAAGCTCAGAAGTTTCAGGTTCATAGATTGAGCGAGCACACTTGCCGGCAAAACTTCCAGTCCCAACTCACCCATCGGATCGCCGACGATGCAGTAGACACATCCACACTGGAAGCACACTGGACATCAATCTCATCTTTCATACAGCAAACGGCAAAGAATACCATTGGACTGGCGCAGCCCTGAAAGAAGCAACAGCGTTTCATGGTCGGAAGAGAAAAAAACGGCTTCGACTGCTGATAACTACAAGTAGGGATCCACAAAACGTGGCTGATCTGAAGCATCGGCGGAACACCCTCTCACACCGAATCCGGCTGCGAGCAAAGGATCTAGCATCGAATGAGCTGGATGCTCGGGCGAAGAAGGTAGAAGCAAAGAAGGATACAGCACAGATATTTCATGCAGTCCATCTACTCCAGTGACAAAAACAACAGCCTATCATTGTGCATGATGAAACGGGTAGACAAGTAATACAGCCAGTCTCAGTAGCCATCCAAATCACCGACCACTTTTCTAAGCTGTACACGCCAGATCCTGGTGCACTGTTTCTGTGGCGGCCGGGCCTTGCCGACCAGGATTGCGCTATTCAGTACCGCCGGCTTTAGTGGCCCATTTCTGAGGCAGAGGTGACACAGGCAGCTGGAAAATTGAACAATGGCAGGTCAAGTGGTTCAGATAGCATGCCAGGGGAGCTGCTAAAGTACTCACCTGCCCTCGTCTACTCCAATATCGCCCAGGCATTGTGTTCCCGAATCGGATCAGGAACGAGAGGCTTTAGGAGCGTACCGGCGCGGTTCTTCTCAGTAGTATCATCTTGAGAGCTAGGTGGAGGCTCTTTGGGCCCGACCTCCAGCTCCCGGCTGACTCCCCACCATCACTGGCCATGGGAGCGTACTTTGCAGATCCTCGTCCAGTGTGCTGGAGGGGACGACCAAGACACACACTACCAACGCTACTTCAAGACGATGCCAAGTGGATTGGACTTTCCTTGTCAAGCAAAGTCGATCTGGAGGCGTTCCGTGCTCTTGCTGCTGACCGAAGCGGTTGGGTGGGCATCTGTACCCGAGTGGTGTCGGCACCCTATTTTTTGTCTTCTTTTCGCATATTTCTTTATTTTCAGAAACTTTTGTGGTCTTTTGTATCTGTTCGAAGTGGCTTATGCGAACACGTTTTGCTGGTTTGCATGATTGGCGTGCCCATTAATGCAGCTGCAGGCCATCCTGATGTCTACGCGAACAAGCACATAATAAGAAAAGGTCTGCTCCCTACACCGGAGCTCGCGCCATTCCGCCGACTTTACTTGACACTTGACCGACTCACGACTGCCATCCAGAGCACACGAGAAGTCCATCGAACCTTCGACTCAGCAAACCTGCAAGAAAGCACCACTCCCTGCTCAACGGTGTTTCGGGGAATTCATCCCTCATCAGTTGAGCTTGAGTAGGCTGAGGAAGATTGTGCCTGAAGAGCACCACTTATACAGTGCTCTCCAGGCACAAACATCACCAGGGATACAAACTTACAGAGACGCTCCGAGACGCACTCACAGAGAACGGAGCGTCTCTGTATATTTGTATCCCTGGTGATGTTTGTGCCTGGAGATCACTATATAAGTTGTGCTCTTCAGGCACAATCTTCCTCAGCCTACTCAAGCTCAACTGATGAGGGGTGAATTCCCCGAAACACTGTGTATCGAGCAGGGAGTGGCCCTTTCTTTCAGGTTTGCCGAGTAGTAGTTCGATGGACTTCTCGTGTGCTCTGGATGGCAGTCGTGAGTCAGTCAAGTGTCAAGCAAAGTCGACGGAATAGCGCGAGCTTCGGTGTGGGGAGCAAACCTTTTCTTACAAATCATCGCCGAAGTCGCAACCTTTACTAAGCACATAGTAATATATGAAACTCGGGTATTGAGCCAATAATAAAAGTAGAAAGGAAAAGGACATATGGAAACGAGTTAAGAGTAACTCTCCACCACTGTAACTAGATACTATATACAGTCAGAAAGTGCAACAACTAGGCACAAAACGGACAGAGTACTGAGACATTCGACGTCCTGACACCTACCTTCAACACATCTCCGTAGCGCTAACCGACAGCCTGCCAACTTGGAAGGTTCAAGTCGTTTTCCATATGTCCTTTTCCTTTCTACTTTTATTATTGGCTCAATACCCGAGTTTCAAATTGCACACCTGATGAGCCGTCACGAACCATACGGCGAAACGTACGTCGTGTGAAACAACTTGTTTTGTAGTCAACTAGTCCATCACAATGTCATGCATGAGGAGTACTGTAGGAGTTTAGATTTCGGCTTGTACAATTCGTTCTCGCAAAGCTTCCCCCTTCTTAACTTATCTTTGATATTTTTGACCCGCCCAAGTTGGGTGGTGTGCTGCTTTGCTGCTTCGAATTGTAGTTAGACCGCTTTGTCAAATCGCCTACGGGTCTCGTCATCGTCCAGTGACAATCGACATTCTTTGTTCCGTTGGGACTGTAGCTTGTGCTCGTTTTCGTTGCGCTTGCCTTCCCCTCTTTGGTCTTTCCATAATCTTGAACCTTCCAAGTTGGAAGGCTGTCGGTTAGCGCTACGGAGATGTGTTGAAGCTAGGTGTCAGGACGTCGAATGTCTCAGTACTCTGTCAGTTTTGTGCCTAGTTGTTGCACTTTCTGACTGTATATAGTATCTAGTTACAGTGGTGGAGAGTTACTCTTAACTCGTTTCCATATGTCCTTTTCCTTTCTACTTATAGTAATATATAAAATTAATAATAACATCGTTTGATATTGCAGAAATATAGCTGAACGCCGAAGCACGAAAATACTCTGGCTTGAATATGTTACAAAATGAGTCAGAGCTGAATCTGATATTAAACTGTGTACCTAAACGAGGACTTCCCCAGAGACTCATAGTTCCTTGGCGGATCCTGGCAATAGAAAAGGTACAAAATCCTCGGTCTTCTTCATGGTTCGTCTATTTAATGTGTCGAATTGTTGATACCCCCCTTTTTTGTTATACTGATGGAGAAATGGAGCAGAAGTTTAAGGAAGAGGGTGCCATAATGTTTGAAAATTCTGCAAATTTCACTGCTTTGCGAGCAGAATTTGTCATTGTTTTAGAGAATTTTACGTAAAAGGGCAAATAACCCATAGATTCAATTAGCAAATCTAAAGGCTATTTGGGCCGCGATCAGCTAAAACATGTCTTTGAGTGTTGGTAAAAAAATGGTGGAGAAATTATGAAATGAAAAGATTTGTTTAAATGAAGCGCGTTAACTTTGCGCTTCATTCATGATGACTGTGACGATTACCTTCTAAAATTGTGTTCAAAGACTTGTTTGGCGGTCTAGTTCAAGTACCATATATTTCCGGTTGTAAGTCGACCTTTTACGACTACAAATAGAAGGAGAAAGGGTGGGGTCGACTTACAACCGGGATTCGACTTATAACCGGGAACTATCAGTATCTTTCAAAAAACGACCTGCACTGCATGCACGAGGGCACCATGTGTTCACTTTTTTGCCAGTTTATTGGCCTTTTTCCAGGATTGGGACATTATACCCTCCACTAAGGAATGTTTACATGATTTGTTGGATTTGGATTTTGGATTGGTTTATTTAACGTCGAATAACAAACAGGCAGTGTTGCCTTATTACATGAGATCGACTATTTGTTGTATGACTTGTATTTTGTATTGCTTATATTTTACATCGCAAGTCAAACGGGCAATCATGCCCCATATTATGATGACGATGGAAAAGGAGAAAAGATTAAGAACAAGATTAATTATCCTGGATTATGGGGAGTGAAGAAAATGGGTAGTCTAGGAACCTCTCCTTAGATCATCAACATTGGTCATGAAAGTAGACTTTCAATGGACGTGAGAGTTGAGATGTGCTAGTCTAGGTCAGGCCAACAATATTTTTTTTGTGTTTAGTGGAAGGGAGTGGTTAGCAGCGCTTTTTCGGGCAAAAACTTTAAAACGCAGAATTGAGACCTCCGGATACGGGGTCGACCTATAACCAAGGTCGACTTACAACCGGTAAAATACGGTAGCAGTAGTATAGGGGGAGGGGGTTCTGGTTCACCTGGCGGTGAGGTAAAATCGACTTTCTCGATCGGACCTTCGGGCCTCTCTCCCAAGTCTCCCCTCCCCCTATACTCCTAGGGGAACGTGTGAGATAATGACTCTGTGAGATAATGACTCTTACCAGGAGATAGGTCTGGCATACAGTTCCCCTCTCCTACGCTATAGTTCTAGCCCTTCAGTACACTTCTTATTCTTTATGGTAAGAAATGTGTGTGGAAGATCTAAGTACTAATTTTACAGCTCCATGGTAAGAAATGTGTGTGTGAGATCCAAGTACTAATTTTACAACCCCAAGTACTAAGTTTAAACCTCCAACCACTGATCCAATGTTGGCTCAACCCCATTCCTGAAAAGTGAGCCAACTTGCTTCCTCCGAGAAATCGGAAGTGAGCCAACTTCAGATTTTTCACATACCCAATCTTGGCTCACTTCAAGGACTGATGTGGGATCGGTTCCTGAGCCAACTTCGGGTGGTTCAGCTTTGGATGATTCACCACCATCAATCGGTAACTTATACACATTTTCCATCTCATCATCAACAATATATTTCCCATCTTCTAGCTCTCGTGCTATCTTTTCAGCATACTCAACTGTTTCCTCTTTTAGTTTTGCTAAGGGATGGATCATTTCCACATACATCTTTTCTTGTTTTTCATCAGCTTTTTTAGTAAGGCCACACTTTGTTTTTTCTATGTTTCTCGTCGGCAAATTTTAACAAAAGGTACGCGGGCGGGCGGAAAAAAACAAAAGCCAAGGAAAAAACAAGAAAAAATTCTACTGAAAACTGTATACATTTTTTAATGTTAGATTCATACAAGACACTGCGTATACCATGTATACAGCACTACATTGTACAATCATGTACATGTAGTCCCATACATAATTGCACTCCATAATCACATCAGCCCACGAATATCAGGCAAACTGCAACAATGTCAATGAAAGCATAACGTTTGATAACGAGATGGCGAAGAGAACAAACATTTATCTGCTATCGCATCAACAAACGTTTCCCACTCGTCGTTTTTGGTTTTGTTACTTCAACGTTCTTGTGTCCGCTTATCAAACTCTTGTCTCCGCCTCTCAAACTCTAGTCTCCATGCTGCTCATCTTTTCCTTGCCATGCGTCTATTGCTTGGATTTTCTGCCTACGACATCGTTCCACAGACGCTAGTTGCCGCGGAACTCGTCGGACTTACTGTTCCGTGGACCCACGAGGCTCAGCTCAGCCAGTGAACGACTGAAAGCTTCGTCATGACAGCCTTCATCGCAGAGAACGGACGAGGAGCGCTCCTTTGCTGCATGCTGTGGTGCAAACGTTTACGATTATTGACTGACGCATCTAGCTGCTGCAGCATGTGCAGCGTACACACATGTACACATGTACGTAGTATGAACTTTTTTTTCTTCCGAAATTTCTGAAAACCTACGCGGGCGATGACGAGAAACATAGAAAAAACAAAGTGTGGCATAAGAGGGGGTTTCCATCCTAAGTTGAGTGCTGCTCTCACCTCAGCAAGGGTTTCTTTTGTTTGTATGTAAGACGTATTTTTCACCTGATAATCTTTAAATGATGTGGGTGGTTTCGAAAGTGTGAAGGTCTTCATATTTCTTTCTGTGATATATTTTTTTCTTTGCCTGTGAAATACACCAGCAGTAATGGGGATGAGAAGAAGAAGAAGAAGGAAAAGGAGGTATATCAAGTTGTTTGATTTTCCCGATGTTCCCGATGTAATTCCCGATGTAATTCTCGATGTTCCCGATGTTGTCGGTGTAATTCCCGATGTTCCCGATGTATTTCCCGACGTTCCCGATGTAATTCCTGATGTTCTCGATGTTGTCGGTGTAATTACCGATGTTCCCTATGTAATTCCCGATGTAATTCCCGATGTTCCCGATGTAATTCCCGATGTTTCCAGTGTTGTCGGTGGTGCCGGTGTTGTCGGTGGTACAGATACTGCTGGTACATTAATAGGTGGACTAAGATGTGTAAGCGGAACACAAATCCAGGAGGAATTTTCTTCCCAACATTTGTTTATTACCAACCCATTCACTTTGACACAATGAGCTAGAAAAGCAATTCCTATAAAGATCATAAATTTGCTCATTTTTACTCTATCATAAACCGTTTTCCTTTTTCCCATCAGACAATACCAGTTACATCATAGGTTGAGGGTAATCTTGGTAGATTGTCCACACCAAGAACATCTGGTAATGATTTCGAATCAAAATCTAACCTAGACTGATGACATTGTAAGTTTCTTGGATCATTTTCAGGGTCAACACTCATCGAACAGCTGGAACGTTTTATGAGATACACAACAGCACCAACTATAGGAATAACAATCAGAGATAATGATAGAGTTTGGGGTCTGTCAAAAGAGGATTATCCCCGTTTCCTGGTTTCGTCTGATCGTAAGGTGGTTGTGTAGTGATATAGTCTGTTGGTGGTGACGTTTCACTAGGGATGTTAACCGGAGTCGGTGTTTCACTTTGGATGTGAGTATAGGAGGTTTTGTTGTCAAGCAGGGTCTATCCTTATCCAACGGATCACGAATACAACCAAGAGCAAATGGTAGAATGGTCAACAGTATTAACAAAATGACGTATTTCCATTTTTTATCTACATTAAAGTTAAGATTTTCAGTACTCATGGTAAACTAGCTCCCATTCATCAATGAGATTGTATCCGCTCACAGTTGGTAATGTCAGTGTGTTGTTGATGAAGGTCAGATATGCCGTTGTTACATCATTTTCTGTGATGTATCGGATTATTGCTTTTTCTTCTAACACATCTCGATACGGTACATGGAAACGTCTTCTGGTACCATTTGTTTCTCGACCGACTATGAAGAGATCCTCAATGACAATCAGTTTGTTAGTTGGACTTTTGTAAATAGGAAAAGCATGAAGTATGGCTTCTGGTGGAGTGGTTGATGAGCTCGGGATGATATTCTTAATTTTTTTGACTTTCACCTTTCCATCCTTTCTGTCAACATACTCCTTTGTTGTTGCTGAGTCATCCTCTGTTGAGTCTCGGAGATTGACGATGTGATTCAATCCCATGTTAAGATTTCCTGCCATCTGATTGAGTCCACTCGTCCAGAGAGTCCGTCTTGTGAGGTGTTGAGATATTCTGATGTCACCACAGATGTTCCTGGTTGCTTTACATTAAAATTTCCATTCCACCCATGTCAAGATTTCCTTTCATTTTCAGTGTACACCATCGGTCGTGTTTGATCATCATCAACATGCTTCCTTAATGAAGTATCATCTTCTCCTATCTCACTTGTGACCCACCCCGTTGGTGCCGCACAAGTGGAACTCACTCCATCATACCCAAGATGACAAATTCTATGATAGTTCATGTCAATATGCCCATTCACATCTCCACCAGCTTTAACCAGCTTTTCTTCACTGATGACAAATAACTCCCTTTTTTTGGCATAGGAATCAAGATTGGTCGAATTACCATCCAAGGCTGTTCCAAATTTAGAACTCATCTTCCTTATTATAGTTTTTCTTGAGAACGTTGGAACAATAAAAAATGATCCATTATAGGTATAAACCATGGAAATGATTTACTTTGATGAGCACAAGGAGAAACCAACAAAGCATCACTACTTGCTTCCTGATTGTCACTACATGATGATTGGACAAACGGGATGTGGGAAGACACACATTCTGTGTAATATGCTTCTACAATCATGGTTGAAGTGTGATAAGGTCATCCTTTATACAATAAATCCTCAACAACCTAAATATCAACTTCTTGATGGGTTTTACAATGGAATATCTCCTGGTAATCTTATCATTGAACAACCAGACAAGGTTGGTCCAGTGGAGGATCTCGATGATCAGGAAAATAAGGTGATAACCAGTACCAGATAAAACTATCAGCATCCTTTAACCCAACATTGATCCGAGCTTCTTCACTACTTTGCACCTGCCTCTACCCATCACCCCGGCTGGCATATCCTCATACAGAGCCAAATACCTCTTCCAGCAGATTCGTGAGCAACACCATCCACAAAACAGAGATAGAATGTGTCTATCTCCACAACAGGAAGATCCAATGCCATCATAAACCTTTCCTTTTGAAGATTATGACATACAGATTTATTCTGCAAAGTTTGGCTGCAATCATGCTGCTTGAATTCTTACAGCGTTGGCTCCAAAATGTAGCATAAAATCCAGGATTTTTGCTACTTTCCCTCAAAACATTGTAGGAAAAGTGCAAAGAAATTGTCATTTTATCTAACTGAATATGTATGCAATCCACCTCAAACTTCACTAGAAGTTGAAGAAAGGGTCATGGGGCAACAATCCAGCACAACTCAATTTCGCCAAAATAGCACCTAAAGTCGGTTTTTGCAGAGCGCTGGTCAAATATAGTCTCCGTCATTTTTCCTCTATTGTCAAGCATGAGGTTTGTTGCAAAGCTAAGAACACACAATTTCTAACGATACTTTGGTTGATATTGCAGAAATATAGCTGAGCGCCAAAGCATGAAAACCATTCTGACTTGAGTATGTTACAAAATGCGTCAGAGCTGAATATGATATTAAACAGTATACCGAAACGGAGACTTCCCCAGGGACTCATAGGTCGTTCGCGGATCATGGCGATAGAAAAGGTACAAAATTCTCGGCCTTCTTTATGGTTCGTTTAGTTAATGTTTTGATATGTGTCAGCCCAGTATCTAAAGTCCCCTTTGTTTTCCGGCTACTCTCATTGGTTATCATTACCATACGGTCTGAAAACTTGTTCTTCTATTGGTCAGTTTAAAGATCTACTATCGCAACTGAACTAGACGAAATAATTATCATCGAAGAACATTCTCGAATACCTGGGTGATGCACGAATTTTGATAGTGCTCGCTTCCGTTAATCGTTTTTCTTTGTAATTTTCCATTCATTTTCTGCTTTAATTCATATTTGCTTTGTTTTCCTAGCTTACTATTGCCGTGGCTGGCTCAACGCCCTTGTCTCAGGGGATTCTGTCCCTGCATTAGCTATGCTTGTCACATGCTATGAGATTGTGTCTAATAATAATAATAATAATAATACCCCCCCCCCTTTTTGGTAAGTTGACGAATAAATGGAGAATAATTTTAAGGAAGGGGGTGCCATAAGGTCCGAAGGGTCTGCAAATTTCAATGCTTTTCGACCAGAATCTGTCATAGCTTTAGAGAATTTTCCGCAAAAGGGCAAATATCCCATAGATTCAATCAGCAATCTAAAGGCCATAATAATCTTCGTTTTGCGTCTCCTAAAACTTCAGAACATTTGAAAGTTATAGAATGATACATGATTTTGCATTAGGCACTGTAGGGCAGCTCTGAAATTGTAGGGAGATTTTGTTGCTCCATTTACTGTGCGCTGCAGTCTTGATATCCCATTATTATTATTATTATTGTTATTTAAAGAGTCGGCGTGGAGAAAGCAATTTTATTAGTGCAATTAGGAGTATAATCGATGCAGACATGGCCAAACAACAACGAGTTCATGGAATTTTTAAGGATTTTTATGTTATTCAAAATCGATTTTCGTGTTCCGCTCATCAGTGAATAGTATCGGAACTGAGGGTACTGTGTACAAAATAGAACATTTTATAACAGCATAATTAATTAAAAGTGTGAACAACAAAGGAAGTGCTACAGCATTACATAATAGGTGTCAAACATAGTGCTAACGTATATAACTGAGTGCAGCCACAAAGCAAGAGGTGATACAGTGCAACATGACACAACATTTACATCTGATAACCAGCTACGAGAACAACTTTAGCGCGACTACATGCTTCTTTTGTTTACAAAGAACAGGATTATGCACACGAATACATACAGCTTCCAGAACCTTCAACTGCTTAACAACTTGCACGGCACAAAACAGAAAAGTGAGAATCATCGTACACACTACGACAATCTGGACGTGATAACAAGTGACAAAATACAGCTGACTTTTTGCTCACGTCGCTCTCTTCCGTCTCATCCCGCTCCTTTCCTTCGATCTCCTCCGCCTTATCCTCGTCCTCCGTCTCATCTTCATCATCATCGTCCTCATCACCACCATCATCATCATCAGTCACTTCCTCATCATCCGTTTGATGCTCAGTCTCACTGCACTCCTTATCAGCCTCCAACATGGCTCCATCATCTCCACCAGCATCACAAGTCGTTTGACCGCTGCTCCGCGTCACCGTTGCTGGGTTCTCTGCTACTGCACACCCATTTCCACTGTCCATTTTGCGTGGGCCAAGTCCATTCCGTGCATAAATTTCAAGTGAATAGTTTGCTGTGCTTCTTCTGGGTCTATGGGTGAGGATATTGGTTTCATTTTGGTTTGTCGATGATCTCCCTCTCTGTCCAGACACAGTCGGCACCGTGGATCCCAGCACCGGGGGGACCACCGTCTCGGTAGTCACCAAAGGTAAAGGGGGTGGCTCAGGCGGAGGCAAGGGCAACTGCCGAGGTGAAGGTTCAGTGTCTCTCGGTGGCCCCTCCTCCATTCCAGGACGATGATGTTGTGCTAGAGTAGGCTCCGCTGCCGTTTGCAGTGGGTCGAGAAGTGGTGGCCAGGTCAATGATGGCAAACCCACCCCAGCCCCAGCCACCCACGGCACCCCAGGTGGTGGGGCCGGTGGTGGCACTGGAACAGCCGGCGCTGTCGGCACAGCGTGTTTGTCTACTGAGCTAACTGGGTTCTTACACGGCCTACCACGCTTTGGCCGCTTTGCTCTGGCTGCTGGTGGTAATAAGTGCAACGGCACATGTTGTCTGATACGTGCGTTCAGGTGTTGAAGAGTCCTACCAACGTACCGGGCAGCACAATTCCGGCACTCAAAGAGATAAACCAAATGGCTTGAAAGCTGGGGAGGTAGGACATCCTTCCTCACCATGAACGCACGTACCGTGGTGAACACGGGGATGAAGTGGGCAGCAAAGTATGTTTTATTGACTAGGGTCTTGATAGCTCTGGACATGCTGACAGACGCGTTGCCTTTCCAAGGCAGGCATAAGTAGATAGGACACTTTCGAGGACCTGTGAATGTATCTTTGTTATTAGATTCTTGCTTCAGTATTTTGTTCAATAAGTCATGTGGGTATCCATTCTTAAGGAATATTGATCTGAGAAATTCCAGCTCGTCGTTGAGCTTCGTTTCAGAGCAGAGCCGCTTTGCTCTCCCCACCAGGTTACGCACCAGGTTCACCTTGTATTGATGTGAGCAATATGAATCATAGACAATGTACTGCCCAGTGAAAGTGGGCTTTCGGTAGACTGATGTTACGACACTGTTATTAGATTTTTCTACCTGCACATCCAGAAAGGCGAGTTTGTTGTCATGCTCATGCTCACATGTGTATCTAAGCGCTGGGTGTAGGTTGTTTAGATGATGAAAGAATGTGTCACATTGCTCAACGGAATCAAAATATGTAAAAGAATCATCGACGAAACGAACGTATACCTTAGGCCACATCGACTCATTGATCAAGGATTCACAGTATCCGACGAATATATTTGCCAAAACGGGTCCAAGGGGGGACCCCATGGCCACACCGTCCACCTGCCGATACATTATGTCGTTGAACGAGAACTCTACGCCAGTAGTGACCAAGGACATTAACTTACGGAAGGCTG
This sequence comes from Sycon ciliatum, assembly GCF_964019385.1. Lineage (NCBI taxonomy): Eukaryota > Metazoa > Porifera > Calcarea > Leucosolenida > Sycettidae > Sycon > Sycon ciliatum. The sequence goes on along the minus strand of NC_088651.1, from coordinate 29,866,455 downwards.
TCTCCGACAACCAAGGAGTATCTACCGAATCATTTCGATACAGTACATCAGCACAAATATCGATTGTCTCATCCAATGGTACGTTCGTGAACAATGATACTACGTCAAATGAACACATATGAGCACTAGCGGGAACCTGATGAGAGCGCAAGATATCTACAAACTGGAAACTGTCTTTCACTGTGCGCGTACAGTAATAACTTTGTACGACCCCGAGAATAACACAGAGCCACTTAGAAATGCTGTACTGTGGAGATGAAACCATTGATAGTATCGGTCGCAAAGGACAATTGGTTTTATGTATTTTTGGCAAGCCATAAAGTCGTGGACGGACGGAACCCATTGGCTTGATTTTAAGAAACTCGCCATTGGTAATTTCCTTTTCGGCTTTTAGTCGCTTGAGATACGTAACTAGGTTCTTCTCTACTTTTACGGTGTTTGACGTAGTATCATTGTTCATGAACGTACCATTGGATGAGACAATCGATATTTGTGCTGATGTACTGTATCGAAATGATTCGGTAGATACTCCTTGGTTGTCGGAGACAGCCTTCCGTAAGTTAATGTCCTTGGTCACTACTGGCGTAGAGTTCTCGTTCAACGACATAATGTATCGGCAGGTGGACGGTGTGGCCATGGGGTCCCCCCTTGGACCCGTTTTGGCAAATATATTCGTCGGATACTGTGAATCCTTGATCAATGAGTCGATGTGGCCTAAGGTATACGTTCGTTTCGTCGATGATTCTTTTACATATTTTGATTCCGTTGAGCAATGTGACACATTCTTTCATCATCTAAACAACCTACACCCAGCGCTTAGATACACATGTGAGCATGAGCATGACAACAAACTCGCCTTTCTGGATGTGCAGGTAGAAAAATCTAATAACAGTGTCGTAACATCAGTCTACCGAAAGCCCACTTTCACTGGGCAGTACATTGTCTATGATTCATATTGCTCACATCAATACAAGGTGAACCTGGTGCGTAACCTGGTGGGGAGAGCAAAGCGGCTCTGCTCTGAAACGAAGCTCAACGACGAGCTGGAATTTCTCAGATCAATATTCCTTAAGAATGGATACCCACATGACTTATTGAACAAAATACTGAAGCAAGAATCTAATAACAAAGATACATTTACAGGTCCTCGAAAGTGTCCTATCTACTTATGCCTGCCTTGGAAAGGCAACGCGTCTGTCAGCATGTCCAGAGCTATCAAGACCCTAGTCAATAAAACATACTTTGCTGCCCACTTCATCCCCGTGTTCACCACGGTACGTGCGTTCATGGTGAGGAAGGATGTCCTACCTCCCCAGCTTTCAAGCCATTTGGTTTATCTCTTTGAGTGCCGGAATTGTGCTGCCCGGTACGTTGGTAGGACTCTTCAACACCTGAACGCACGTATCAGACAACATGTGCCGTTGCACTTATTACCACCAGCAGCCAGAGCAAAGCGGCCAAAGCGTGGTAGGCCGTGTAAGAACCCAGTTAGCTCAGTAGACAAACACGCTGTGCCGACAGCGCCGGCTGTTCCAGTGCCACCACCGGCCCCACCACCTGGGGTGCCGTGGGTGGCTGGGGCTGGGGTGGGTTTGCCATCATTGACCTGGCCACCACTTCTCGACCCACTGCAAATGGCAGCGGAGCCTACTCTAGCACAACATCATCGTCCTGGAATGGAGGAGGGGCCACCGAGAGACACTGAACCTTCACCTCGGCAGTTGCCCTTGCCTCCGCCTGAGCCACCCCCTTTACCTTTGGTGACTACCGAGACGGTGGTCCCCCCGGTGCTGGGATCCACGGTGCCGACTGTGTCTGGACAGAGAGGGAGATCATCGACAAACCAAAATGAAACCAATATCCTCACCCATAGACCCAGAAGAAGCACAGCAAACTATTCACTTGAAATTTATGCACGGAATGGACTTGGCCCACGCAAAATGGACAGTGGAAATGGGTGTGCAGTAGCAGAGAACCCAGCAACGGTGACGCGGTGCAGCGGTCAAACGACTTGTGATGCTGGTGGAGATGATGGAGCCATGTTGGAGGCTGATAAGGAGTGCAGTGAGACTGAGCATCAAACGGATGATGAGGAAGTGACTGATGATGATGATGGTGGTGATGAGGACGATGATGATGAAGATGAGACGGAGGACGAGGATAAGGCGGAGGAGATCGAAGGAAAGGAGCGGGATGAGACGGAAGAGAGCGACGTGAGCAAAAAGTCAGCTGTATTTTGTCACTTGTTATCACGTCCAGATTGTCGTAGTGTGTACGATGATTCTCACTTTTCTGTTTTGTGCCGTGCAAGTTATGTTAAGCAGTTGAAGGTTCTGGAAGCTGTATGTATTCGTGTGCATAATCCTGTTCTTTGTAAACAAAAGAAGCATGTAGTCGCGCTAAAGTTGTTCTCGTAGCTGGTTATCAGATGTAAATGTTGTGTCATGTTGCACTGTATCACCTCTTGCTTTGTGGCTGCACTCAGTTATATACGTTAGCACTATGTTTGACACCTATTATGTAATGCTGTAGCACTTCCTTTGTTGTTCACACTTTTAATTAATTATGCTGTTATAAAATGTTCTATTTTGTACACAGTACCCTCAGTTCCGATACTATTCACTGATGAGCGGAACACGAAAATCGATTTTGAATAACATAAAAATCCTTAAAAATTCCATGAACTCGTTGTTGTTTGGCCATGTCTGCATCGATTATACTCCTAATTATTATTATTATTCTCGTATCCGTCCCGAATGGGACTCACGACGGCAGAATTAACTGTGAGCATGGTATCCCATGCACGTAACAATATTTAATCCAATAATTAGGGTTTAACCTCTTGACGGTACCCAGTTACTGCTCTGGACATCTGGACATTGTCTTCCATTCTGGGCTCTGACTTTCTTTTTTCAAACGCTTGCTCGTTACATCTCAGGTAGAGGCAACCTCTCTGTGTAGGATCTGAATGCGCTCGTTCTTTAAAGAGGAAATAGCATTAAAATGCCCTTTCCTCTTTGCGTATCACCTGTGATTGTCGGCTGTAGTCGGACGTTCCCTTGCTATTTGGATAGGGACCAAGTGAAATGCAAATAGTGTTGTTCTACCCTGGCCCCTGACACACATCAACACAAGCTCTTGATTGTGTCTCAAATCTTATATTATAACAACAAAATGACGAAGGTGCAGAAGGAGCATGGAAAACAAAGGTCAAACGAAATGACAATAGGAAAGACACGGAGAAACCACAAGGAACAAGCATTTAATAATAAATAATAAAGCGGATAAAATCCATACCGACCAGCCACCAAAATCTCTATCCCTTGACAAGACATACAGAATCTCTGGATTTCTCTCAAAATCCCTGAATGTCACGAAAACAAGTAAAAAAGAGCTTTCCCGCCAAAAAAATGGTTTGACGGCATAAACTGCAGATCCGTACAATACTGTTCAACCCTGCAGTGCAGTTCGTTCAGTCGGCGCCCGGGCTTGCAAGTGCAGATCTTTCAGGCTAGGCTGGTTAGGTCTTGAAAGTGCTATGCACAGTTCAAACTGCGATTGCGCACTGTAATATTTGGAAGAAAAAGAACGGGACATTCGAGGCGATTCCATGGAGTTTTCCAAAACATTCTGTATCAGACACAGATGTGACTTTAACGTGAGTTTGTTTGAAATCTCCGAGACCCCGAGAGTACTGTATGAAGCCTCCTTTATGTGAAAAAGAAACACAATGGATGAAAATGCAATACAAATTCAATGCAAGCTCAGAAAAGCAGAAAAGGAGAAAAAATGCAACCCAAAAGGTGTTCGTAAGTATCTGCGATCTGCTGAATGGCATTGGGCCTCTACGCACCTGTTATTTGTGTGTGTGTATGCTTGTGTGGGTGTATGTGTTCGGATGCCTGTGTGTGTGTGTATAAATATGTGTTTGTGTGTGTGTGTGTGAGTGTGAGTGTGTGTGTGTGTGTGTGTGTGTGTGTGTGCGCGATGCGTGCGGTCGATATTGGGTACATCACGCCATCGTTGCTGGGATGACCACATATCAAACAACCAGCTGCTTGAGTGGTGGGGTGACCCTGAAACCATCGTCACCAAGGTTCAGCATCGGCGCCTCGAGTGGCTAGGCCATGTCGCCCGCATTGACGACGTGCGATCGCCCAAACAGTGTCTGTTCGGCACCCTGCCATCTCGTCGCCCGGCACATGGCCCACGTCGGCGGTGGAAAGACTGCGCTGTAAAGGACCTCCGCTCACGAGACCTTGAAGCGGACTGGTACAGATTGGCCTGTGACTCTCGCCCAGACTGGAGGTTGGCTTACACCTCGGAGGCCCGGAATCCCCTCGTACCGGCACCGGTGACTTGTTTCACATGCGCCAGGCACTTCGCACGTCAGGGTGACCTCGCTAGGCACAAGTGCACGGCTGAACGACAGAAGCCGGTTTGGGAGCACAGAGGTGCATGTCAGTGCCCTCGGTGTCATCGTTGGTTCCGGAGCCGCGGAGGCTTGGCTGTGCATCGTTTCTCCGCTTTTACCTCGTGCCCAGTACCGACCAAACCAGCTGCTGTTGTCACCGGTGCCACTACCGCTCCGAGATGCTGCAATGCTCACTGTGACACCTGCAATCGTTGTTTCCTCTCAACCCAGGGACGCAACCGCAATCGCTGTTCAACGCACTGCCACCGACCAACGGCCAGAGAACGGGACAAGTTCCCGCATATGTGTATCTGCTCTCGCCGGTTCCGACTAGTCTCGCATCTGGAGCGCCATCGGGTGGCGTGCTCTTTCTCTTTCTCTGCTGCCCCTCCGGGGCCCGTGAGACCTCTAGTGGCTCTACAGGACAGGACAGGTGTGTGTTCGTAACGACGTCACCAGAAGAGCAGGGTCACCGTTTTCGGAGACATTTCTCTGGAGTGCTGAACATCCATAGCACATGGTCACCAAGTGCGCTGGACTCCATTCCCACAACTGCCGGAAGACAAAGATCTCGCTAGTCCCTCGACACTGGAGGAAGATCGTCGTGCTATTGGCAAGCTCCAGACCGGGAAATCGGCTGGAGTCTCTGGTATCCTCCCGGAAATGCTGAAATTTGGTGGCAAGCAGCTGTTCCTCAGCCTTCATGGGCTGTTTGGCGATGTGTGGCGTGAGGGTCGTGTCCCCCAGGAGTGGGTGGATG
>NC_088651.1:29648284-29861081 GCF_964019385.1 Sycon ciliatum | reverse complement strand
GGCTGAGTGAGCTCTATGCAGGCAGCTGAGCATGGCCTGCTGGGGAGGCTGAGCGAGCTCAATGCATGTAGCAGGGCAGGGCCTGCTGGGGAGGCTGAGTGAGCTCTATGAGCAAGGGCATTGAGGTGCATGATTGTACTACTGAGTGCAGTTCGTTTTTTCGAGCTCGTAGATTTTTTGTCTCTTTTTCAGCCCAGCCGGCATCAGGCCGGACTAAAGGAAGGTATAGTATTTTTAGGTAGATAGTATAGCGTAGTTTTAGTCTAGTTAGGACACCGGTAGCAAGCCGTCGTCATGGGTGAACTTTCAAGTGAAGCCCAGACGAAACTGCTTTGGTCCCTCCCAGGGATCGAGCACTCGCTGAGTTGTGCAGACACTATCTTCCCTAGCCACAGAATCCGCAGACAGTGCGGCGGGGATGAGCCGCAGAATTTCAGAGCCATCTGCAGAAATCAAAGGACTAAAGGAGGAATTGGTCACCCTCAAGGCATCTGCCATTGCGAAATCGATGAGCAGCAGCAGGCCAAGGTCAAGGGCAGTTGGAGCTGGACACGCAACAACAAGCAGCAAACCGTCAACGGCTGTCACGGGGGACAAAGTACAGCATAGTACGGTGCACCGTAGCACAGAGCACTCTGCGGAAACTCCATTGGCAACGCCTGTAGCAACGGACAGCGCTGGGGACGCGCACCGTACCGGTAGTTGTGAGTCCCACGTTGCAGTTAAGCATGCGGTTATGTGTGCAACAGGTGAAGACGCCAACCGTTCGCAAAACATTGGTTGGCTAGGCAACAAACAACAACAAAAACGGTCTGTACCACCACTCTCCCCTGACAGTGACATCTGGACAACAGTGTCAAACCACAGACCTCGTGGACCGAAAAAGGCTATCTTCTTTGTGGGTAACCTAAAACGTAGTACCACAGCCGACCAGCTGACGACATAAATCCAGCAGAGAGTAGCCACCACCCCTGACAGAACGCTGAATGGACTGTCTGCAAGCATTCTCTAGTCGAGTGTTGGTGAGCCAGCCCGGAAGTCTTCCACTGCACACATTACAATGTATGCACGAGATGGTTGGCTACTACGATCGAGAAACTTCTGGGCAGGCCGGCTGTACTGCAGGAAGTGGCGATTCCGTGACACTGACGACTCCTCGCCAGCAGGAACTGATGACTCATCGCATGACACTGACGACTTCTCACCTGCAGGAACTGATGACTCATCGCCATCAGGAACTGACGACTCATCGCCATCAGGAACTGGCGGAAAGAAACCAGGCAGTATCTGACACCAACGAGCTATTTCAGCCAGAAATCGAAGTAGGAAACACGCTAGCGGCAGCAAAGGATAGCACAGCCAACCAGCTAGACTCTCTGCCAGGCCTCACACCCCGTGGAAAGGCACGGAGCCATGAGTCTACAATCTCTCCGGAGCACCTTGATTCCAAGAAAATGGACTCATGAACCCGCATGCTCAACCATTCTTCCCGCGACAGAAGCCACCTATCCAGGGACCATTGTTCAAATCACTGCTAACAAATGCATTTGGCCTGCTGAGTAAGTTTGAAGAGTTTCAGCACACAGTTATGTCCACCTGCCCGAACAGGGCAATCGTCACCGAGACGAAGCTTACCTCTGAGAAGTGTACATCAATGGATGTCACGCTACCTGGCTATTCACCGCCAATCCGCCGAGATCGTACAGCGCAATGCGGTGGAGTCGCCGTCTCGGTACGTTCGGGCCTCGCCTATAGCCACATGGAGCAGATAACCCGCGGTGACCTGGAAGTCATATGGCTTACAGTGCAACTGCAAACAGGGTGTCGTGTTACATCTCAATCCTGGAACATATTGACAGCACAATTGATCAAGTGCGACAGCAAGGCGCCAAGCTCATAATTGCCGGGGACTTCAATGTGCACAACAGCAGTTGGCTTCAGAGCAGCAGGACGCCTCTACCGGGCGAAGCCGCTGAGGACATAATTATGTGCCCTGCATGGCCTCACCCAGCATGTGGCAGAACCAACCCGCGGAAACAACACTCTTGACCTGATAATGTCCGACTTCCAGGAGCCAGTGGAAGTAGATGTGCTGCCTCCTGTTGCCAGTTGGTAAATCAGATCACGCTGTAGTTGTTGCCACATTCCGCGCTCGAGTGCAGCAAGAGAAGCGCACCCGCAGAATAATTTGGCGCTACAACCAAGCAGATTGGAACCGTCTCCGCTCTCACCTTACGAATACCACCTGGTCTGACATCATAACGGATGACCCGCACACTTCTTGCCAGCAGGTGACTGCCACGATATCCAACGCCGTCACCCAGTTCGTTCCGTCAAAGGCAATGACCACCAAGCCATCGGATCCAAACTGGTGGACCCCGGAGGGCACGCGGGCAATGGCCATCAAAGACAGGCAATGGCGGTCCTGGAGGCGCTCCCCCCGGGACGTCATACTGAAACAACAATTTATGACGTCTGTCAATGAGGCTGTTGCAACCCTTTTCCGAGCCCGTCAGGCTAAGGAGGACAGCCTACGCCGCAGCTTATCAAACGGGTCCATGCACAGCAAGCAGCAGTTGACAAAGCTCAAGTATGTAAGTGGCATGGGGAGCCATACAGATACACTGCTGATTGCTTATGCTGATGGCCACGAGTACGCAACAAGTGCAGAGAAATCGGAGGCATTTGGACGCTTCTTTGCAAAGAAGTGTAGCATCCCCGGCGACAATATCTCCGCTGCTGATCTCCCTCCTCACGACTTGCCCACATCCCAACCGATCAGAACCATTCACTTCCGACCTGGAGCAGTGCGTCGAGTTCTGGCTAGACTGGATACGTCAAAGGCATCGAGACCAGATGAAATATCTGCCCGGGTGCTCAAGGAGTGTGCCAAAGAACTAGCTTCACCACTGTGTCAGCTGTTTTCCCTCTGCTTCCGGCGAGGCATTCAACCCAAGATGTGGAAAACGGCAAACGTAGTTCCTATCCACAAAAGGGCTTCGCGTTCTGTGCTCAAGAACTACCGCCCTGTTTCGTTGCTAAGTATCATCGCGAAGGTGATGGAGACTATTGTGAACAGCCAGGTTACAAACCATCTGGAACACCATCAGCTCCTCACCTCCCATCAGTTTGGCTTCAGGAGAAGTTTGGGTACACCTGATGCAATGCAGGCTCCGCATCATGCCTGGGTTAATGCTGTCGGGCGAAATGGAGTAGCTCGTATCCTCGCTGTTGATATCGCTGGGACATTTGATCGCGTGTCCCATGTTGGTGTCCTCCATAAGGCACGTAATGCAGGAATCACTGGGCCACTCCACACATGGCTGTCGTCGTACCTGTCATCACGTTCATTACGATGCTTGGTGGGTGGCTATACGTCTACCCAGTACCCCATAACTGCGGGCGTTCCCCAAGGCAGCATACTCGGCCCGACACCGTTTTTACTGTACGTAAATGATGCACCCTCTGTTCTGGTGGATGATGCGCAGCTGGAGGCATACGCAGACGACACCACACTTTACTCCATTGTGTCGAATGGAAGCGCGGCAGGTGCAGCGCAATCACAGCCACTGTCAATCGATCAGCTGTATAGCTGGGGCCAGAAATGGAAGATTGCATTTGAGCCCACCAAGTCCCATGCAATGACTGCAATGCTGCGAAGAGCTGACTTACACCTCCCACCAATCATGTTTGGCAGAATACAAGTCCCCGAGGCAAACTTGATCATCCTCCTAGGCGTCCTCTTTGACCAGAAGCTGTCTTTTGGGGAGCATCTCCAGTCTGTTACAACCCGGGCAAGGCAGCGACTTGGTATTTTGCGCCGGTCACCTCATCTTCTCCCTCCGGCTGGGCGCATAACCGTGTACAAGGCATTCGTTCGCCCGCGGCTGGAGTACTCCCCACTTATCTGGACTTATCTCCTTCTGATGTTGCTCGACCATTCTTTCAATTGACAACTGATAGCCATCAGAACATGTTCATGTACTGTATGATGTAGGAGATCTTCAAATAGGTTCGTTGTTCTGGAAATGCGTAAGGGTACCTGGCATAAGTAGGATATGACCCTCGTATTCGGTTTACACCGTACTCTCATATAAATCCCTCCTGCTATCGCAGTCGGGATTTATATTCAGCCGGTGTTACCCTCTGACTCGGGTTATATTCTCTACTTAGGATAGCTGCTAGCTGGGTAGTAGAGTTTACATTGTGTCCGTAGAGTAGTTGCCTATTTGGAATTGTCTCCGCCAAATTTAGTTGTTTGCCGCAAAGCACGATAGGTTATTATTATAAAAGCAGAAAGGAAAAGGACATATGGAAACGAGTTAAGAGTAACTCTCCACCACTGTAACTAGATATTATATACAGTCAGAAAGTGCAACAACTAGGCACAAAACTGACAGAGTACTGAGACATTCGACGTCCTGACACCTGACAGTTTTGTGCCTAGTTGTTGCACTTTCTGACTGTATATAGTATCTAGTTACAGTGGTGGAGAGTTACTCTTAACTCTTAACTCGTTTCCATATGTCCCTTTCCTTTCTGCTTTTATTATTGGCTCAATACCCGAGTTTCAGGTTATTATTATATTATTTAAAAATTCGACGAGGAGACAATAATTTTAATATGGCAATAAGTAGGACGAGCTGAAGCGACATGTGGACTACTTTATTAACAATGTAAGCGATGGAGACGATGCAAGAAACAACCTAAGGGGTAAGGAAAAAATACATGTAAGAAGAAAAAAGGGCAATGGAAAAAAAGATGATTCGAACATTATTATATTATTACGAAGTAGTGGTTGCGACTTCGGCGATGATTTGATCTGGTCTCACCGTCCAGGAGCGACACTGACTCACGCTGCTATCTGGTGTTCACGAGGTGTTTGTCGCGCTGGAAATGGAGCGTCTCTGTAAGTTTGTATCCCTGGTGATGTTTGTGCCTGGAGAGCACTATATAAGTGGTGCTCTTCAGGCACAAGCTTCCTCAGCCTACTCAAGCTCAACTGATGAGGGGTGAATTCCCCGAAACACTGTGTATTGAGCAGGGAGTGGTGCTTTCTTGCAGGTTTGCCGAGTCGAAGGTTCGATGGACTTCTCGTGTGCTCTGGATGGCAGTCGTGAGTCAGTCAAGTGTCAAGTAAAGTCGGCGGAATAGCGCGAGCTCCGGTGTGGGGAGCAAACCCTTTATTATTATTATTATTATTATTATTGAAAAACAATCCAGAAAGATACTAATAAAGAGAAATGGAGTGAGAAGAAACAACACCTTGGCCATGGTGTCATATGTCACAGTATACTAGCAGTCCTTACAAGTTCGTTAAGTGCTTTCGCAGTTTTTCCTGTTATTACCTTAGTGCCAGGATTATCATTTTCATAGGTGTTGTTTCTTCTCACTCCATTTCTCATTATTATTATTATTATTATTAGCTCTAAACTCAATATATACGCACAATGCAAGTAATAATTTAGACCCTAACTAGCGCGAGAAAATGAGAGCTGAAAGAAACATTACATCAATCAACGATATCAGGTGACACCAGATGCGATAAATTCACCACTAAAAAGTATCCATGCACCACAAACGAGAACTACTGATCTACATGTAAATTCACAAACAATTGTTTGTGAATTTACATGTAGATCAGTAGTTCTCGTTTGTGGTGCATGGTTACTTTTTAGTGGTGAATTTATCGCATCTGGTGTCACCTGATATCGTTGATTGATGTAATGTTTCTTTCAACTCTCATTTTCTCGCGCTAGTTAGGGTCTAAATTATTACTTGCATTATTATTATTTCTTCAGAATTCTCAAACTCCATTGCAGCGTATTCCTTGCACTTGAAAACACCAAATAAATAACTTAATTTGGCCTCCCCTTCCTCAATGCCCTGATGATGCCCAATGGGCGAAATATTGGCAAAGTTATTTATTTGGTGCAGCTGAGAGCCTGTTGCCGGAATGGCGGTGTTTTGAAGTATTATTATTATTATTATTATTATTATTATTATTATTATTATTATTATTATTATTATCCGTGTGTCAAATTGTATGTCATCTTTGGGACGACCCGTGCGTTCAGCGTGAAGAAGGACGTTCTACCTACCCTAAGCAAAAGTAATTTAATCTATTTCTTTCAGTGCCAAAATTGTGAAAATCGGTACGTAGGTAGAACCTTTCAGCACCTGGGCGCACGGATTCGTCAACATGTACCGTTGAATCTTGTCCCTGTAGCTGCACGTGGTTCTCGACCTCGGCGTGGTCGTCCATCGAAGTGTCCAGTGCAGTCTGTGTCTGAGGTGGACTTGTCCAAGTCCGCTGTGGATACGCTTGCCGACGCCTCCTCCTTTTCGTCGGGCGGAGGGCTGGAGCCAACCCAAACAACAGTCAACAAGAAGAAGAGACCGATACGGAAACCACCGAAACTGACATCTGGACAATCGAGCCCCGGACGAGTCACCAGAAGTCAATTGAGGAGACGAATTGATGACGAATCAAAAGAACCAATACTGGAAGTGACAACAACGGTTAATGTGAAGAAACGAGGTAGACCACGGAAGCAGGACAGACTGGACGTGGAGCAGCACACTGATCTCGACCGAGGCAATCGGAATTGCAGGGACGCAGGGCGTAATGGGAGAGATTTGCAACCGGCAATATCGGAGGTGACAACGGCCAAGTCGTCGGGTCAGGGAAACGGTACCTCGGCATTCAAGTGTCACCTGTCGGGCAGTGCTAGTTGTCGTGAGTGGTATTCCGATGATGTATTCTCTGTTTTGTCGAGTGGTAGGTCTTTGTTACATCTTGCCGTGTTGGAAGCTTTGTACATACGTAAGTTAGACCCTGAGCTTTGTGTTCAGAAGGAGAATGTGTTGTCTTTGCAGTTGTTTGGCACTGTTCGTCGTAAAGGTGCGAAATAGATCTCTTGATATTTCTCTCTTTTTCTTGTCACTACGTTTTTGTCACTTATTGGATTTGCATGCTGTTTTCTTGATTCTTCACATCTATTTTTTCGTGTCACTTCTACACATAATTGGAGTGATATATTTCTGAACTTCTTTTCCTTATAGTTGTAGTCTTTTAGCTTATTTCCATCATTCCCTGTAGTATTTTGACAAGAAGGGAACGAAAACGTTCAATACTTTGACACATGTCCTAATTGGCTGGTGGTGACTCTTGCGTAGATGCATGCGTAGATAATAAATTTTTTGTAATATTTTCTGCCTCCGTCCTACTTTCAAATTTTTATTATATTATTATTTTTATTTTTAAGAAAGGGTGTGCTCCCCACACCGGAGCTCGCGCTATTCCGCCGACTTCACTTGGCACTTGACTGACTCACGACTGCCATCCAGAGCACACGAGAATTCCATCGAACCTTCGACTCAGCAAACCTGCAAGAAAGCACCACTCCCTGCTCAATACACAGTGTTTCGGGAATTCACCCCTCATCAGTTGAGCTTGAGTAGGCTGAAGAAGTTTGTGCCTGAAGAGCACCACTTATATAGTGGTTTCCAGGCACAAACATCACCAGGGATACAAACTTACAGAGACGCTCCGTTTCCAGCGCGACAAACACCTCGTGAACACCAGATAGCAGCGTGAGTCAGTGTCGCTCCTGGACGGTGAGACAGACGTCGAGGACCCTCGGTCATTCGCAACGCTGTCACCTTCAAACCAACTAATCGCAAGCCCGCGCTGGGCACAACAGTACGAAGTAGTGGTTGCGACTTCGGCGATGATTTTTAAGAAAGGGTTTGCTCCCCGCACCGGAGCTCGCGATATTCCGCCGACTTTACTTGACACTTGACTGACTCACGACTGCCATCCAGAGCACACGAGAATTCCATCGAACCTTCGAACCTTCGACTCGGCAAACCTGAATTCCATCGAAGGTTCGATTGAATTATCGTGTGCTCTGGATGGCAGTCGTGAGTCAGTCAAGTGTCAAGTAAAGTCGGCGGAATAGCGCGAGCTCCGGTGTGGGGATCAAACCCTTTCTTACAAATCATCGCCGAAGTCGCAACCACTACTATTATTATTATTATTATTATTATTATTCCACAATCACGATGACATAGTGCCAATAAGCATGTGATGCGGGCGATTTTAACCAGCCATGGTGGGGACAACTGAGAAAAAGAAGGAGAAGAAAAAGAGAAAACAAAACAAAACAACTGCTCTCTCCGGAACCTGGAGAGAGCAGTATGAAGATAAGGCTAGCAATGGAAAACAACGAATTCAATTCAATTCAACTTAGGCGCGGGCAGAATGGAACAAAACGCATCGAAGGTGTCACGAGACTTTACCTCCTGCGGAAGCCGAGATCAATGAGAATAGGACTTGAACAGAGGTGATTTTAAAAGGATCGATGTTCTTGCAAGTGGGAAGTGGAGAGAACATCTAGTACGCGAGCTATTATTGAGCCAGCTTAAATGCGCAAGTGCATGAGGAGGAGCAAGTTGAAGCTTAATACGGTGAATGAATTTGCATGACGAGTGGGGAAAGCGTTCTGAGAGAGGGGAAGAGGAAGCCAAAATGTATAGCGTCTGAGAGGAGGTCAGAGGGGCATGCGAAATATTAATCGAAGTAATTTACGGTGGGTGACTTCTAACCGATGCATAAGAGCGGAGGATAGACCGGAGAACCAAACGAGAGAGCAGTAATCAAGCAAAGGAAGAACATAAGAGTGATAAATTTGTATTCGACAACCATGGTGTAGATGGGAGATGTGAGGAGAAATGCAGCCTATCGTGGAGCAAACTCGCTTTTCAATATAGGTTACGTGCGAATCCCAGGACAAGTGTTCATCAAGAAATATACCAAGGTGTTTGTGATTTTTAACAATGTTGATAGCAATGGGATCATGAATGAAAGTAAAAAGCCGAGTCGTAAAGAGGGTGAGGTCACTGGAGGGTCGTGGGGTATACAAAGGATTGCCGGTTTCGACACATTGGGGCGGAGTTTCCACTTCGACATCCAGCGCACAACGTGATTAATGTGATACTGTAGCGAGTCGGAGGCTTGTAATTAGCCTGGCTCGGTTATATGGAGCACTGTATCGTCCGCGTAGAGTGAGGTATGATCCAAACCTGCCAAATCGTTAACATGTACGATGAACAATAGAGGCCCCAAGATACAGCCCTGGGGCACTCCAGAGTGGACTGTTAGAGGGGCAGACAGGGCATGTCCAATTCGGACACTCTGTCGACGTTCAGTGAGATAGCTGGTGAGCCACTGCAGACACGTCCCGGCTACGCCAAACGCTGCTAACGTATGGAGGAGACCCCTTGTCCAGTTACGTAATAGATTTAGATCGATAGTTGATCGAGGCGTTGATCGAGTTCATGATCCACGGGACATTTTGCAGATTATCTTTTTAGAAAATTCAAAAATGCAAAAACCATTTTTTTTAAACAATGGCCTATATATATGGGCCGTTCAGCAAATCCAAGAGACAAGAAAAGCTAGAGCGTAGCTTTGCTGAAGCTGGCTGCGACATGAGCATTACTAAAAAGCGTGAGAGTTTGCCGGTACAAGGGTTGTCCCATCGGTTTCGCTTCCTGGACACAGACACACCACATGCACGTCCACTGCCGAAGCCAGTCTTGCTTCCCGAGACATTCGGCAATCAGCTAGGCCAAGATTTCAGTACATACATGAGGCATTTCATCCACACATGAGAGCTTCCTGGGTACGACGACGACCAAAAGCTACGGTTACTATCTGCTCCTCTTGTTGGTACAGCTCACAAGATGTTTACCGAAATCCTAACCCACACGCTTGACATAAACTTTTCCAACGCAGTCGAGGCACTTCATGTCCCTCTTGAGCCGCCCCAGCAAACCCCCATGCACGAGTCCAGTCTTCGCCAATGAGTGAAGCTGGCGAGTGAAACTCAACACGGGTATGCCACGCAACTCGTCGAGCCTATCCAGGACAGGAAGGGCCACTGCTTGATTTCATGCTTTTGCAATTATTTATTGATGGGCAGGCATCAAAGGATTTGCGCTTGGCGTTGGCATCACCTCGCCCCACTGATTTGGATGCCGCGGTCCAAAAGGCCATCGAGGTAGGTGCTATCTATGCTCGCGAGCAGTGCCGCACTGTACCTACTGAGTAGATCCTACGCACAGCCCGTATTTTCTGCTGCTGCCGTGGCTCCGGAAATGAAGCCCGGTCGCACTGCTCGTGGTCGTGACCCCTACACAACAATCGGTCCACTGCATTTGAAAGCGGAATCTGAGCGAGACGCTTTTGTCGAAATTTGATTCGCGTCTCTCTGCTTTGGAGGCGAAAATGGAGAGCGTGAGCATGTATCGCCCCACCCAACCCCAGCAAGACCATGTACGTGTTGTTGCTCGTGGTGCTGGTGCCCCTAGCTGTAGTCGTGGCCAGAGTGTTTCCAGGCCTGTCCGTGAAGTGTGCCATGGATGTGGTGAAGAGGGCCACTTCATTGCCTCTTACCCACACTCCTCAAAAAACTAGGTTAGACTGGTGACACGGGGCCGCCGTCAGTCGTCCGAGTGGAGCACCTCTAGGAGGCATGTGGTGCTATCTCACCCATTATTGTGCACATTGATGTTTGTCTTTTGTCTTCGTCTTCGTCTCCTGATGTTGCTTTTGTTGATTCTGGTTCAAGTGTGTCGTTAGTGCATTGTAAATTGTTGCCTAATTTGACAGAGCGACCTTCTCTAGAGTCTGCTCCGCGGTTGTGCGCAGTCAATGGCGCATAACTTCCTGTCGTTGCATCCATGGATTTGTGTATGTCGCTTGGAAACTTGGCTTTCCAGCACACGGTTGTTGTGTCTCCTGGTATTCACTGTGACATGATTCTTGGTTCCGATTTTTTGTTGCAGCATGGTGGTGTATTAGATATTGCTCGTGGTGTTGTGATGTTTGGCGATGTGTCTGTTCCGTTGCATGTTTCTGGTTCTGGGTGTCCTCCGTCACGTACCCCCTATGATCGTATTGTTCCGCGTAATACTTCCTCCTCGTGTAGTACTCAAACTCCCCATTCTGAATCTGATGCATGCTCCCACGATGTACTTGTTTCGTCGTATTCTTCTCGTGTTGCCCTCGACGATGAGTTGTCGGTGCCTGCTGGCCATGTTGTGCTAGTACCATGTGTCTATGTGGATGCTTGTTCGGAAACTCTGGATAATGTTGCTGATCCACTAGAGTTGTTTGTGGATAAGTTTCCTACGTTGTCGGTGACACCTGCACTTGTAACAGTGGATCCCGATCACTCACACATTGTCATGACAATTGAGAATAATGCTGAGCATAATATTCTTATACATGAAAACCCCAATATTGCCGAACTGTCTCCTCTCATTATGGATGATGATGATGAAGATGACGCCGCTGTTTCATCCGTCAACACTGATCACACACCTGAACTCACAGAACAGCGCGAGGCTACCATTCATGAATGCGTTAAATCACAACAAAACCTTTCATCCGATACCAAAAGCATGCTCACCACACTCCTTATTGATAATCACGACCTATTTATATTGCATGAAGACGATTATGGCTATTGTGACATATTTCCGCATAAAATTGATACAAGCACACATACTCCTATTAAGCAAGCAGCTCGGCACATTCCATATCTCCGTCGCGTTGCTCTGCAGACGTTATTGGTTGGTTACTCGAGAAGGGTATAATCCAAGAGTCTATCAGTCCGTGGGTGTCTCCGATCGTGTTGGTTCCTAAGAAGAACGGTTCCTTGCAACTTTGCTTTGACTATCGTAAATTAAACGGTGTCACGAATCTGGTACCTATCCGATCCCACGGGTGAAGGACATGGTCGATTCCCTGTGTTACTGTAAGTGGTTTTCGTCGCTCGATCTTGCGTCTGGGTATTGGCAGATTGCAATAGATCCGGACGACCGAGCGAAGACCGCATTTACAACACCTTTGGGCCTGTATGAGTTTACAGTGCTGCCGATGGGGTGCAGGAATGGTCCTGCCACCTTCCAGAGAGCTATGGAAGCTGTTCTTCTTGGGCTTTGTAATGCTGCTGCTCAATCTTTTTGCCGTGTCTTCTTCGATGATGTTTTAAATGCGAACGAAACATTGTCAGGCCAAGTTTCAATTTTGTCGCGAGTCTTTGAGCGTGTGCGTTCAGCAGGCGTGCGTTTCAATTAGGAGAAATGTTCCTTTTTCCGGCCGGATGTCGCGTTCCTTGGGCACCGCGTGTTGGCAGACGGAATTGCCCCCGGTCCGGACAAGGTTTCCGCGATTCTTGGGTGGAAGACGCCGAAGTCCGTCACTGCCGCCAGGTCATTCCTTGGTTTCGCGGGTTATTACCACCGATTCATCCGTGGGTTTGCGCAGCGGTCAGCCACACTGACAGCTTTCACTGGCAAGAATGCGCAATTTTTTTGGACGAAAGCTTGCGACGCTTCCTTCCTCGCCCTCAAGTCTGCGCTATCCAGTGCTCCGGTTATGGCATTCCCGGACTTCGGAGAGATAATTCTGCATTAACTGCGTTGCGGGCAAGCAAGGACCCCGTGGTCGGAAAGCTCGATGGATAGAGGCTTTGGCCGCATTCGACTTTACTGTTGTTCATCGCCCGGGGTTTCGACACAGGAATTCTGATGCCATGTCCCCCTGTCCTGGTGACAGATGTGCCGTCTCCTCCGCCGAATCCGCCGTCTATTGCCCGTGATGTTCCGTTTTCAGCTGCTGCTGAAGTGCCACTTGCTCCTGTTGTTCCTCCGGCTGCTGAGATTGTTCCTCCTGCCGTTTTTGTTTGTCCTCTTGGTGCCTCTGCCGCTGGACCGTCGTCACCTGATTGTTTCAAGCTTCAGAATCTTCTTGCTCCGTCTGATCCTGTTCTGGCTGAGAGTTTCTCCAGTTATGATGCTGCCAGTGGCAAGTTTGTTCGTCCGCCTGAAGCCGTATACCATTCTCCCGACTGTCAACCGCCCGCCCTTACTACTTCTCGTTCTGACCCGCTGACGCTACCTGATGATGGTTCGCCACTTCAGCCGCCGTCCTCTGGTCTAGTTAGTACTTCTTCTCCTGTTTCTCTTCGTTCTGGCCGTGTTCGCACTGCACCTGCTCGACTAGCTGACTATATCCTGGACTGAGTTTATTATTTGTTTTTTTCTTTTGTTTGTTTCCTAGATATTTCGTCCATTCCCGTGGACGTGAATTTTCTTGGGGGGGGGGGGGGGGCGCACAGTGTAATAGGTGTATTTATGCTACGACCTGTACATACTCACTATTCATATTTCCCGCTCGTTCCCCTTGACGATGAGAGCCACCCATGTATAGAAGAGCGCATGCTCCTGTGGATCTCTAGTGTTGTCTGAGTTGTTGTTGTCCTGTTCTCCTTTTCATTCTTGTCTACACTCTTGTCGAAATACTTTCCATACTCAATACTATAAAACCCCTGTGTTCTGGTGTGAGGGGACTTCTTTTAGCCGAAAGCTTGCAGTGCTGTGGGAATGGGTGTGTCCACCCTACTACTCTCCATTCTCCTATCCTCGTGATTTTTCACTCCGAGTGTATACATTTTATTGTAGTTTCATAATTCTCTCCAGTCTAAAATTCCATTGATAATTGTGACAAAAAAACGTTCTATAATACTTAAATCGTCGCCATGGTTGTGATATGAGTGCAAATAGAGTTGTATTCATTGCTTTATTAAGATTATTCTCTCCACGTCCCCTTTCTTAGTAACACAGTGATTAATTTTGTTGAAACGGTGCTCGTTCTGAATCAACATTATAACCTGGATGCATGATTGGAAGTTGCAGCCAAACGTTGATAAAACGGCAGCTATGTACATTTCCCCTTCTCCCCCTTCCCTGCCACTTTGTTTTCCTTCTTCAAGTGTTGCTATTCGTATTGTTGAAGAGCATAAGCATCTTGGCGTTATTATTGACTCTAAATTGTCGTGGTCACCCCATGTGCAGTATGTCTGCAAGCGCACAAGCTCCATCCTTGGGGCTCTTCAAGCCCACTGTAGACATCTTCCTCTTTCTTGCAAACGCTTGTTTTATCGTTGCTATATATTGCCCTTACTTGACTACTGTGATACTGCTTGGTCTGGCATAACTACTACTGTATTGAACAAGCTAGAAACCCATAACCGCATGCTCCTTAAAATCTTATTTAGCAAAGATCGTCGCTTTCCCTCCGCTAGTCTTTACGAAATTGCCAAGATCAGTCCCCTTTCCACTCGACATAAGTACCACCTCTGTGTTCTCATACATAAAATATTACTAAATAAAATACAGTTTCCTCTGAGACAAAAATGCGATAATACTCATAAAAAGGACACACTTCAGGCTCATTACAAACAGCTTGAAAGTTTTGGTCTTCACAAGTATACTTTCAAGCCTTCTCATCAGGTGAAATACAGGCAAGGGAAAAGGAACAGGAACAGTGGATTAAATACAGTAAATAAAATACCCTTGCATATGCAGGCTTATAATTGGTTCTCCAAAACACGGAATACCCGGAACTCTCTCAGTCTCCCACGCGCTGCCTCCACCCTATTCACTTGATCCCCGATCTTTGCTGGCGATGTGTTTTGGGCAACATTACCAACGCAGGCCAAGACCAGCACGTCGATGGATAATTTTGTTGCTAAAATCTCTGCTCAATTATAGGTTTCATGTATATCCTGCTGGTTTGTCTCCTCCTCTGCCTTCTTTGCCTCTTATTTGTATTCTTTTATCTGTTTTACTGCTGTGGTTGGCTTTCACCCTTGTCTCAGTTTTATTGGCCGTCATCATGATGTGCCATGAGATAATGATATAAATACAAACACAAAAACATTATCTTGATAACAATAGGGGATGATGAAAGAATTCCACATACAATGTACCATGCATTGCTTTGGCTCTTTTTTTATGATTTTCACCATCAATGTCGTAGCATACCTTGATTCAAGTACACCGCAACCCGTGAGTCAAGAATGACACACCCGGAACAGACGTTGGTGGAGATAGTGCCGATACCATATAAATTGACATAGAGACTTGGTTTCAGAATAAGAGGATTGCTCCTCAGCCATCTACAAAGGACAAAAGAGATCAGAGGAAACTCGGGGTATATAATCGGAAAAATGGAAGATGTAGTGGCAGCTACTTCAACGATGTCTTGTTACGAAGGATTTTCACGCCACACTGGAGCTCGGGCTTATCCAGTGACTTGATACTTGACTTACCCACGACTGCCATCCAAAGCACTTCCGAAGGCCATTTAACATTCGTTTCGAGAAGGCCATTTTATTCGTTTCGGAAACCCTGCGCCACTCTCTATACAACGTTTCGGGGAAATCACACCTCATCAGTTGAGCTTGAGTAGGCTGAAGAATATTGTGCTGAAGAGCATCACTTATATAGTGCTCTCCAGGTACAAACATCACCACGGGTATAACTTAGCACAGACACTCACATTTCAGCATAACAAATGCTTAGTGAATGTCGCTCTGGGACGGAGAAAACAGACGTCGACGACCCTCTCTTATTCACAACGCTCTCACCTCCACGCACAACAAAATTTCTTGCAAGTTAGCCCAGTCGAAGATTCGCTGGTATTATAGCGAGTCCTGAGTCTGAGTCAAGTGTCAAGTCAAATCGGCGCAGAGGCGCTAGCTCCAGTGTGGGGAGCAAATCCTTTCCTAAAATACCATCGCCGAAGTCGCTATCACTACTTTGTACTGTGCGCGACAAGCTGGTTTGGAAGTAGCAGCGTTGCGAATTGCGGGGCGTTCTCGACACTTTTTTTAAATATATGTCTGTATCTCATAGCATTTCAAGACAGCCAATTGAGTTGTGGAGATGGTGCAAATCATGCAAACCAGCCGAAAGTGTTCGCATAAGCCACTTCAAATCGATACACAAGTCCACAACAGTTACAGAAAAAGACGAAAAGAAGACAAAACTAAGGTGCCGACACCACACGGGCACAGAAGCCCACCCACCGCTTCGGTCAACAGTAAGGGCCCATAATGCCTCCAGACCGACTATGCTTGACAAGGAAAATTCATTCTGGTTGGCATCATCTCGTCACGAGTAGCGTTTCCAGCGTTTGTCTTCGTCGGCCCCTCCAGCCCCCTGGACCAGGCTCTGCGAAGCACGCTCCCATGCTCAGTAATGGTGAATAGCTCGCCGGGAGCTGAAGGGCGTGCCCAAAGAGCCTCCACCTAGCTCTTGAGATGATCATACCAAGAGAAGAAGAGAGGTACGATCATAGTCATCCACAAACTCGAGATTGACTGCACGGACAGCGAAACAGGTGAATAAACAGACCCACACCTTGGTCGTGGAGGAGTCGGACTGCGTGATGAGCAATGGTCCAAAGTAGTCCAGACCGGTGAACTCAAATGGATGAGCAGGGTTGACACGCTCAGCAGGTAGAGGCGGCATCAAAGGAAGAAGATACAGTGGTGAGTCTTGACGAAGGCACACAAGACATAACTTCAGTTCATAGCGAACAGCCTGACAACCATGACGAACCCAGAAGTTGAGGCGAAGCTGTGCGAGGGTGTGGCTGGGACCAGCATACAGCAGGTGGACATGGATGTGGAGAATGATCATGTCCATGCCGCTTCTGTCTCCGCTACTCCCGTTTTATACACGCTTCCCGCTGCTGTGACCGTCCCATTAAACGTCTCACTTAGTCAGCTGAGGAATAATCGTCTCTTTATTAGTAAAGAAGCAGTTTTATACAGTAAGTAGAATAACAGGTGCCAAGGTTACCCATGAACAATAAGTGCTAGAAGTTGCACAAGGTGTGCAACGGATAGGCGCGCACAAGCTGTGCAGTGATTGGCGCGTACATAGGTGTGCAGTGATAGGCGCGTACATAGGTGTGCAGTGACAGGCGCGTACATAGGTGTGCAGTGATAGGAAGGCAGAAGAAGGTGTAACGGTTACACCATCCCCCTCATCTCGATTGTGCAAAACAAAATAGAATGAAATACTTAACCCTTTCACCACTGTCGACGTATATATACGTCATGACGTGTGCACCTGCCCCACTGACGACGTATATATACGTCCTCGGTGTACGTCGCGTTTGTACTGATGCCTCAACATCAGTGGGGCCCGGAACTGTTCCTCAGTGGGCTGAAGGACCTGATCGACGTGTACGCAGCGTATGTGGCCAGTCTGCACAGCAGAACAGCCGCGAGCATCGAGTTTGAAGTGCGTATTTTGGCATATCGTTCAAATAAATTGTTTTGATCAAAGTTCGTTTTCGTCATCTTGCCCTGCTGTTTCTCGGCAAGGTAAGTAGCTCAACTACTCTGTGTCGATGGAAGGAGTCCTGTGAAGCAGTGTGAGGCGGGTAATGACTCTGAGGATGATTCTGGAGACAGCGAAATTGTGTCGGAGTCGTTTTCTGAGGATTACGAATTTGCTGCTATTCAAAAGATCGCAGCTGGCTCGGACGCAGGGGATGCTGGAGACCAAAGAGATTTGGAAAGCGATGCTGAAGTCTCTGACACCTATGCATGGTGTTCTGAGCAGGAGCTATCTGTCGTGAGCCCGTTTGCTGAAGTAACGTTAGTTCCTCAAGTAAACTGCGATCAAATTTGAAGGTCAGATTTTTGAAAATATTTGAATTTGAAATCAAGTGTACTGGTCAGACATGCATGCAGATCACAATAGAGATGTGCATACATGTAAGTATTGTATGTTGAGTACAGAGCCAGGCACCTACAGAATGGTGATTGCTATCTAATATGAATCCAGAATAATCCAGAATAGTCAACAATTGTGCAATTTTGAACCACTATCAGAAATTGCACAGCCGATTGTTTCTTGAATTTTCATGCGTACGTACACCGGTACGCAGTATGCACTCGGCTGTTTAGGGAATGCTTCTGACTATTTTGGTAGCTGGATTGTCTTGCCAGTGAGTGTCCAAATCAGAGAATGAGCTGTATTGCATTCTCTATCAATATGACTTTACCTGTGCCGCGTACGTATGTACGCGTGCGGCCAGTGATGATTCACCCTGGGATGCGCCGAGCACAGTGAGCCAACCGCTGCCACTGCACCGGCTGCTATTATAGCCGATGCAGTTGCTGTGGTTGTTACTCCAGTTACTCGGCATCCTCACTGTCCATCACATGGTTTTGTCTTGAAGTAGGTAGGGCTGCTGGAGGATTCAAGCTTTACGAGGCGCCAAGAAAAAAGAAAGACCCATTCTGGATCGCGCGGTCGCATATGATTCAAGCGCCGTATAAAACGAGTTGCTGTACTCTAGTCTAGGTTGCCGTAGAACACCAGGATCATATCAAGCTTGTTATATGACATTTCTCCATTCTGAAGTCAACACTGACCAGTTATAGCACTGCTTGCCATTGCTTGTCTGATCTTTGTCGTCAATTGCCTAAATTGAATGAATTTTGAGGAAAAATCGCCAAAAGTCGCATATCTAAATATGGTGTTATGAGTCTCGTACAATGAAATCCTACAAAATTTCTTTGGATTCACAGTGCATATGTCCATACCCAACATCTCCAATCAATTTTGGACCAGAATATGCATTTTCAAAAATTGCCATTTTTGGCCCAGTGGGAGGTGATTTTCCGGTCAGGGCTGAAAGGGTTAAGAACACAAGTGGAGCAATGCTTCTTCCGGACTCGTCCTTGAGAAAATTCTCTGGCTCCCAAGTTGTCTCGTCATAACCCTTCCACTTAACCAAAACTCGGGTGTGCCTTTTCATACTCGGTGATCCAAGATTTCCTCCACAATGTACCCTGTTTTGCCGTCCAAATCAGTTGCAGGTGGCCGAAGCGGCTGGCGACGCCCAGGAATTGCGTTCACTTCGTATGGTTTCAGCGTGGTCACATTGAACACAGGGTGGCAGCGTAAGGTTGTCGGCAGGTTTAGGCGATATGCATTGTCATTACCTGACTAGGTGAGATGAGACGCCATAAGCTTACGGGGTGACTCCGTGACTGGGTAACTGGGTGACTAGCTAACTGGGTAACTGGGCAACTGGGCGACTCTGGGTGACTCAGTGACTCTGGGTGACTCTGGGTAACTGGGTAACTGGGTGACTGGGTACCTGGGCAACTGCGTAACTGGGCAACTGGGTAACTGGGCAATTGGGTGACTGGGTAACTGGTGGAGTCTGGGTGACTCTGGGTAACTAGGTGACTCTGGGTAACTGGGTGACTCTGGGTGACTCTGGGTACCTGGGTGACTCTGGGTAACTGGGTGACTCTGGGTAACTGGGTGACTCTGGGTACTCTTGAACTGGGTGACTCTGGGTAACTGGGTGAAAAAACAGTTTGGCATGGAAGTTTAACCTCATAGTGCCATGGCGCATGGGCCTTCGTGCTCCCCTCCTGTAATGTGCTAGAGTTTACACTATAATTATTTGGCATGTACCCTCACTTTGTAGAGCACAACGCCGCGCTCTTCTTCTCCGTGATGTGCACAGTTGCACCTTCTCTCCCCCTCTGTTTAGAGGTGACATAACTCGCATCATTATTTTATTTTTTTGGCGCTACACTCTGTGTAACGCCGTTCACAGAGCACAATGCGCGCTGCCTTCTCCTCTGTGATGTGCTAGTTGCACCTTTTCTCTCTCTCTCTGTACCCCCCCCCCCCCCGTTTCTGCATACTAGGTGACATAATTCGCATCTTTTTGGCGCTACACTCTGCCTATATATACTGCTCTTGTGTGGCTTCCACGGTATTCATTGTTATTACCTGACGATGGCCAAGTGCCGAAACGTTGTAAAAATAACGGAACTGGTTCGGATGTGATGTGCAGCGGTATGGGAATGGGTGTGTCCACCTGAATTCTTTCCCCACATATACAGTTAAGAAAAAGTAGTTGTCCTCGTGACGTGTGGTCACTCGTTCCTGACACTAACGCGAATCAGAGGCTTCATAACAAAGCATTTTAACACAGCGTCTACAACTGTTTCCTTGAATCAGTGCAGCAGATAATAATACTCACAGATAATCGAGGTTTGTTAGACCAGAGAACACACCGTCACTTAAAGTCTGGATCTGATTACTATCCAAATATCTACAAACGACAAAGCACAAAGACAATGTTGTTCTTGCTTAGTTCCGGGTAGTGCACAAAACACCGAGTCTAGGGTATAGTTGTTCTAATCTAAAAGGCCGAAACATGACGCTGTTTTCAGGAATAACCTAGACTCCTAACCACAACATGATTCATATGCAACTTGGTTGGTTAGGTTGCACACTTCACATATACCACTGTAACATATAGTTTTCGTCATTTTTCTTTCCATTGTCAAGCATGAGGTTTGAGGTTTGTTGCAAAGCTAAGAAAACGCAATTTCTGAAGTTGCTTTATTTGACACTGCAGAAAAATAACTCACCACCCAAGCATGAGAATATATCCTGGCTTGAATTGTTACAAATTGCGTGAGAACTGAATATGACGTTAAACAGTATACCTAAACGGGGACTTCCCCAGGGACTCATAGTCTCATAGTGTTTGGCGGATCATGGCGGTAGAAAAGGTACAAAACCCGTTTTTTATGGTTCGTGTAGTTAAAATTTTATTATGTTGGCCACCGCCATTTTTGTTAGGTACATGAAAAAATGGAGCAGAAATAACGGAAGTGCGTGCTATAAGGTTGAAGGGTCTGGAAATTTCAATGCTTTTCGAACAGAATCTGTCATTGTTTTAGAGAATTATCCGCAATAGGCGAATGACTCATGGCTTCAATTAGTAATCTAAAGGGCATAATTATAGTTTTCGTTCCGCGGTTCCTAAAATTATAGAACATTTGTAAGTTATAGAGGGATACATGATTTTCCTTTAGACACTGTAGGGCAGCTCTGAAAACGTAGGACATTTTGCTGCTCCATTTACTGTGCGTGGCTGTCAAGGTATCCAATGCATGTAACCCTTTACATCCAACTATTAGGGCTTCACTTCTTGACGGCACCCAGTTACTGCTCTGGACATCTGGACACCGTCTTCTTATAACAACAAATGATGAGAGCGCAGGAGGAGAATGGAAAACAAAAGTCGAACGAAAAGTCAGGGCAGATCTTGCAGGCTACGCTTCTCAGGTCTTGAAAGTGCGGTGCATAGTCGGAAGTGCAAGTGCGCAGCGTAATGTTTTGAAGAAAAAAGGGACATTCGTTGGTAATGCATGGAGTTTTCAGGAACATTCTGTATCAAACAAAAACACGTCACTTTATCGGGAGTTTTTGTTTGAAATCCCCAGGACCCCGAGAGTAGTGAATGAAGCCTCTTTTATGGTGGAAAGAAACACAATGGATGAAAATGCAATACAAATTTAATGTGTCGCATCCCTGGCTCTCAGTGACCGGACCCAGGAATCACTACGAGTGGCAACTGAATAGACGGGTGGCCTCACGACAAGCCCAACACAACCCAGGGGACAACCAATATAGCTAGCTTGGTCTAAGTTCAACCCCACACGATCAAGAGACAAAGACTGTTAGTTTTACGTTGTGAGAAGTCATTCAAATCCGAGCTCAAAGTAAACCAAGACAGAGAACTGAGACCGAGTCTCGACTGCAGTAAAAAAGTGAGCGAGAGCTTCTTTTATAGCGCAATTTTGAGATGTGGCGTGATCATTGCCTAGAATGATACGATTTATTTCCAGGAACTACAACAAACCGGTAAAACTGGAATATGAGCAGCCAGTCAGCAGAAAAGCAGAATGCACGTACGTAATCATTCGAGAAGAAAGAGAAAGAAAGACATGGAGAATAAAGACCAAATTGGGACGTGGGGAACCCGCTCATCCAACGTGCCATAGTTCAGTGGCTTCTTATGGTAAGTTCTGCTGCATTCTTGGTCTTGCTTGCGTGATACTCTGACCTGTTGCGCGGTGAAGGTTTGGTTTATGCACACGTATCCTTTCTTGCACTTAGCTCTTGTTATACAATGTCATGTTATTCTTGCCAAATGCACGAAGCAAGGAGGCATCGTGGAACCCTGTAGAACGTCGTTGTGACGTGGTTGTGCACAACGCCTGGAGTCACATTTCCAGGAAGCGAAGCACTTCCAAGAAACGTACAACGCAAGAACCCACCTGACCTCGTTCCGGTTTTGGGTCACATGATGTGCCATGCCAAGAAGGCATGTCACCTACGTGGGAAAGGGCATGTCGCTCAACTTACGTGCTAAGCACGTGGGACAAGACACTGGCCAACCACATTCTATCAAAAGGGCATGACAGCCCAGCACAGAGATGCTCACTATGTAGATCCTGCTGTCACATGACTATCAGGCAGCAATCGTCACGTTCAGGGACGTGACAAATGCAAACCCAAAAACCAGAAAAGTAACTTTATAGAGTAGTCGTTGATTTTCCGGGATATTTCCAGGAAAACCGGGAGTGTTTGCTTGTATAGAAATTGTGACGACAAATCAGGGACCAATACGTACAGAACACATGACCAATCACACGCGACTCTCATTCCCAGACCAAACTAACACTGCGCATGTTCAGCATTCACTTGACAGTCGCTCTCACAGAGACGGAAAAAGATTCTCACACTCTGACACGGTGTAGTCTTGAAAACACTACATACTATAAATGTCACACATAACAACATACTCACACGTACACTTAAGACCATATTTTTCCTGGTGTTGGGCTGACTGCTCAGCAAACTTTCTCCCAC
The DNA here is from genome assembly GCF_964019385.1 of Sycon ciliatum. Lineage (NCBI taxonomy): Eukaryota > Metazoa > Porifera > Calcarea > Leucosolenida > Sycettidae > Sycon > Sycon ciliatum. The sequence goes on along the minus strand of NC_088651.1, from coordinate 29,838,446 downwards.
CCACTCTCTTGCTTTAAAGCGACGTTCAATTTTCGAGCAGAGTATTTTAACTCAAAACAGAGACAACTCGCTTGTGATTTGCAAACGTATCGCGTCGACTTCTGAGGATTTCAGGAGCTGAGTGAAAAGGACCCGTTCGACAGAAGTATCAGTAAACCTTACAGTCTATTGACGTTCAGCAAAACAGAGTGGGTTCACATCTCTGCCTCCACCTCTGAATGGCGAAGATCCAAGCAACTTGGCTCTCTCTTGGGGGAAGAGGAAGATTTGAGCCCACGAATAGACCAAGCATCAACATCGTATGGCCGCATGTATTCGCTCTGGATACGACGTCAACTTGTATCCGAGTAAACAAGGCTTTGTCTATGCAATGCCATCGTTATCCCAACGCTGTTCCACAACTGCGAAACCTGGGGACTGACGGAGGCTGCACTGGAGAAGCTGAACGTCTTCCATAGACGTCAACTACGGACCTTTTTCGGAATTAGGTATCCCTCCATCATCTCCAACAAAGAATATAGTTCCAGAGCGCACGCACAGCCACGCTCGCACATCGTAGCTGTCCGCCGTTTCCGGATGCTAGGTCATGTTCTGAGGATGCCCTCAGACGCCCCGCCACATCAGGCAATGGACAACTACTTCCGTCGAGATGTCACTGGTGTGCGTGGACGCCTAAAATCGAACCTGGCCACGGCAGTCAAGGCAAGCGCTGCTGCCAGAGACATGCCCCTGAAGATTGATCAACAAGAGCCCCGTCACGCTGGCGTTTTCAGAGCCAGCTTATGCTGTTTAGTATTTCTTTTTAGGGCTCTGTTATTCGTATGTATTTGTGCAGGCGTTGTGGCAGGATTCCTCACTGTAATTAACACAAACCTGAAAAGAATCAAAAGAATAAAGAAATGAAGACCATGACCGATCTGAGTGAGTTCAGAATACCCGCTTTGGAAAAGCAATCATTGTGGGAACTCTCAGCCTGAGCTGGTTTTACTCACGGCTGCATTGCACGGAGTAGTGAACCCAGGACAGAAGCAGACCAGGCATCATGACTTTGCACATCTATCGTTAGGCTGCTTCATTACGCGATCTGTTTTTTTATTCATCAGCACTCAGCCGAAGCGCCGGAGATTGGCACCCACCGGACAAGCATCCAGCAGCCAAACGTGGGGCCATGCATCATAATTGTGGACATTAAATACGACGGTATGTAAATAACAGAGAGAAACACACAACACTTTCTCAAATATGGATCATAGGAAACAAGAGAGGGTTTGGAGGAACATGGGACCGCAAGACCTCCACCACCCACAACAGAGCATTACAAATCAAGCACCTATACACAGAATAGCTACCGAGCTATAGAGAGCATTCTTCTGCACTTCAGACACCGAGCAGTAGCTGGTGATACCGATGGTTTCAAGGTATCTTGGCAACTGTTTGGAAACAGCGCCCAAACTACCACAAGAACAAACTGATTATTCTTTTTCTCCCTGAGACTTGGTTCATGCATCATAATTGTGGACATTAAATACGATGGTATGTAAATAACAGAGAGAAACACACAACACTTTCTCAAATATGGATCATAGGAAACAAGAGAGGGTTTGGAGGAACATGGGACCGCAATACCTCCAGCAGCCACAACAGAGCATTGCAAATCAAGCACCTATACACAGAATAGCTACCGAGCCATAGAGAGCATTCTTCTGCACTTCAGACACCGAGCAGTAGCTGGTGATACCGATGGTTTCAAGGTATCCTGGCAACTGTTTGGAAACAGCGCCCAAACTACCACAAGAACAAACTGATTATTCTTTTACTCCCTGAGACTTGGTTTTATTCTATCCCTCCCCGACCACAGTGTAAATATCCGTAACTATGTAGTATTCAGACGTGACCGACAGACAGCCATACTAGGCAGCACAGAAGGAGTTATAGCAGTGTATGTCAAATCCAGTGTTTCCCATAGAATTACTAGGCTGCCACAAATGGAGGACCCCGGACATAGAACAACTCTGTCTTCAAGTAGGCGTCACTCAACAGCTTCCAATGGCATTCCATGTCTTCTACTGCCCGCCACATCGTACCGTATACGACCGCGACCAATTGTTCACTTCCTTCAGGCGTACCTTTGCTTTCAGGAACGCTGTATTTTGTTCTCCCACCCCTTCTGGACATTTGCCTCCAGAAACGCTTTATCTGTAATCGTCAGAGAAATCTCGCATAACAACTTAACTATCGTAATCCGACATCATCATTATTTATTTTTCTCATATCTTTCTCATACATATAGTCCGGGGGCCAAAGTAGGAAAAAGTCATGTCTAATAGATTTCGTTCCGAGTAAGGGGGCATCAAGTTTTTTTCAATTTGAAAGTCAAGTATCTTCAAAATGCTGCCAGATGGTATGCCATTCAATCAAAATTTCCATCGGGAAGGTCATAAAATGAAGGTGGAAAGAATTGATGATGGTTGCCATGGCAAAAAATCAGTTAATTCAAATTTACAGGAGAACTATGCGATATTTTGATAAAATTCCTGCTGGATATAAATATATCCCATACGTATGACTAGTTGGCCAAGTTTGACTGAAAACAAATAAACTTCAGGGCCTCAAAGGTGAATTATAAAATCGGATCTACTGCAACTATACATTACTGTACATACGTAATATGCATGCACACCGACAACTGTACAATTATATTGGTGACCAGTGTACATGTGACATCTATCAAGCCTATTAGAAATGAATAGAGCAGTCTGTGACCAAAGGTGATCTAATGGATGTATGTATGCGGAGAGGAACATGTAGAGGGAAACAGAGCACGCCAAAGTAGTTCTCTAAGTACTGGTACCTATCAGTTGGCAGCAACAAAGAGGAGCATGTGGCATTCTTGCTGGTGCAGTGGCAGCTTCCGGACAACCTGAACAAGGTGCCCCAGGCAAGGAACCAGTTGCCGCTGCAGGCCAAGAGTGCATAATTGTCAAGTCGGCTGGTGCAAGCATGGCGTCTACTGCTGTGGAGGAGTTGCTGTCAACCCAGGAAGAGGCTGACACCAGACTGCTCCTTCATGCAAGGCATGCAGCTGTCAGTGGGTATGAGACCGTTCTGATAAGAACACCAGATACCGATGTTGCCATCATTGCTTGTTCTGTTAGCCATGTTATGCCGTGTACGTTGCCGGTGGAGGTTGGTGCAGGCAACAACCAGCGTACAGTCAACATGACCGCTATTGCAGAGAAGCTCAGTGCCGATGTTTGCAATGCTCTGCCCAGCTTACATGCGTTCAATGGTGAAAATTCCACCAGCGCGTTTGCCTTTCGTGGGAAAAGTGCTGCCTTCAACATTGTCCATGGTGATGGTCCCGCCAGTGAATCAGCACGCACACATGCACATGTAGCTATGTGTGAGCTTGGACGTGCATCCACACCCTTAATTTCACACCAGCCACTTTGGATGCCATAGAAAGGTTCACTTGTCAGATCTACAAGGCGTCCAAGTGCCAGCAGGTGAACGAAGCCTGGTATGAGGTGGTTTTCCAAAAAAACAGCAATCCAACCAGCTATCTCCCTGCATGAACGTTGCTCATGTCGTCGCCATAGCAATCATGTTGTGCACTGATGTCTGCAATTGCACGCATGGTGCTCGTATTGTTGAATGTTTAAACTGCCAAGAGGACCGTGAATGTGTCAGAAGCAATAACAAACGATGATGCGGAATAATACAAGTAACTGCACTATGAAGAGTCGTCCTGAGTCTGAGCCGACTTCAAGTTGGCCAACCTGGCAGGGCTTGAAGAGTCATAGATAGTGCAATGCACGACTTGCCTTTTGTCCTGTTTCCTGAACACGTCTGTGGTCCTCTGTTATGTGTGCAAGCCACACTTCCTTAGCTGTATCGCATTCCTTGCAGATAGTGTTGCGTCACTGCCCGTACATACATTTTCCTCTTCGCCATTTATAAATGTACATACATGTACATTTATGTACATTTATCTATCGATTTCTGCATGTACATATACGCATATGGCCGATTGGTTTGCAGGCCTGCCTGCGAATCATGAGGTCCCGAGTTCAAGACTCGCGCTGGTAGCAGGGAGCGTGTAAAAAGACTTTTTACGCGTGTTGAACTGCGCCGACACCCATGGTCAATTGGGTACTCACAGCTCGGAGTGAGAATAACAAGGATGCAGTTTACAGGGTTATGGGCCGTTACACGCCCGATTGGTTGAGAGACTAACCTCCTCTCCCCTGACTCACTTGTGAGGTCTGCATTCGCCACTAAGGTTAACAGGCATAGTGGTGGCCTGCGGATGCGAAGGCTAGTTTGTGTGTTTCTGAACATTCAAGCGATGCCGACGCGGATCCCGCGAATAAAAAAAACAACATGTATATCCATTAGATCACCACTGGTCACAGACTGCTCTATTCATTTCTAAGTTTTTTCGAATAGGCTTGATAGATTTCACATGTACACTGGTCACCAATATATTTGTACAGTTGTCGATGTGCATGCATATTTAATTACGGATGTACAGTAATGTCAATTTGCTTGTATAAATCCATGGTAGGGTACAATTCCTTTTTCTCCAGAGCATCCCTTATGTGGAATGCCCTTCCTGCTCACTTGAAAGGAAGTGAGGACTTTAGATCATTTTCTACAGAACTTTTGCACGCTCTAAATGACGAAAAATTGACTATATCCCTATATCCCCTCCTTTTTGAAAATGTATTTCACCAATAAAATAAGGCTTGGAATTTTTTAAACATGAATATCGACGGACTTGCCCCTTCTGTTCATGCATTGCCCTGCTCTATTAATGGTTCATGAATCCGCCCAGGCCACATTCCTTCTCCGTTTCTCTCTAGTAATGGTTCATGAATCCGCCCAGTCCACATTCCTTCTCCGTTTCTCTCCGTTTTTCTTTCCTTTCAGTTTCATCTTCCTCTCTGCTCTGTTTTATTTTCTCTTTTCGTTCATCCCTCTTGATATTTGTACTTTGTACTGTTGAGGCAACGAACTGAAATAATAAAAAAAAGAAAAAAGTAATGTATATTTGGAGTAGATCCGATTTTATAATTCACCTTTGGGGCCCTGAATTTTATTTGTTTTCCGTCAAACTTGGCCAACTAGTCAAACGTATTGGATATGTTCATATCCAGCAGGATTTTTTCTCAAAATATCACATAGTCCTCCTGTAAATTTGAATTAACTGATTTGTTACCATGGCAACCATCATCAATTCTTTCCACCTTCATTGTATGACCTTCCCGATGGAAATTTTGATTGAATGGCATACCATCTTGCAGCATTTTGAAGATACTTGACATTCAAATCGAAAAAAACTTGGTGCACTCTTACCGGGAACGAAACCTCAAAAATAACCCCCCTGACCCCCAGACTAATATTCATATCGCAGTTTTCGGTAGGAATCGGAGAATCCTCTCTCCGGTGAGAAGGTAGTATTGCCTGTGCCCTGAGCGAATTGAAATAAGAGGATACAACAACATCAACAAGCTTTGAACAGAACCAGCCACACTTGCCCACAATCTTAGTGTGTGACTTCAACGCTAAACTATGTGCATGGAATTCTACAGACCCGTTTACAGGAGAAGGGAAGCAAAGCTAAGAAAAAACAATTTCTAACGATACATTGTTTCAGATGATACTACCGAGAGGAACCGCGCCGGTACGCTCATAGAGCCTCTCGTTCCTGATCCGATTCGGGAACACAATGCCGATTAGCGCCCGCAGCTGCTTTCGGTGGAAGGCCTCAATACGGCTCAGCTGCTTTTTCGTTGGTGCCCATGTTGCACAATTGTAGCAGAGTACAAGGAGTACAAAGGCATTATAGAGCCGGATGCAGAGATCCTCCGAAACTAGCGATCTACGGATCCACAGCGTCCAGAGTTTACCAAAGACAACAGTTGCCAGTGTCTGTCATCGTAGTATATCCTCGGCATCAGCTAATAGGGACCGAGTTTCTCGGTGGTTTGCCACTCCTCCTCGATGCGATCAGTGTGCCGTTCGATGTGCGTGTGCTCTGTTTTTGTCTCATTCACTTTCAAATCCCATTCGAGGAGCTTGTTGGATATGGTTGGAAGGAGGGTCCTCAGCCTCTCACCATCAGTAGTCACGAAATCCACATCGTCGGCGTCGGCGTAGGCAGTTTCAGTTGGTAATCCCAGGGAGATATCGGCAGGGGGAGGTGATAGAAGAAGAGGCCGAACATCACGCAGCACACCCTCAAGGTACACAATGAAAAGAACAGGATACAACGAGTCACCTTGGGGTGTGCCGCGGAGAGTGGGTAATGACGGGCCCTTAGCGGATAGGAGTACAACCTGCAGTACAGTGTCCTGGAGGAGGTAACTGATCATTTGGATTTCATCCAGCTGCAAGAACGATACCAGCACCGAGATGAGCCATGGCCTGCTTATACAGTCAAACGCTTTTAACATATCAATGCCTAGGATATCCAGCGCACAGTGATAGCGTTGGCATTGAGCCGCCAACCATCGGTATGACCACACAACGTCTGTGGTGCTTCTGCTGGGGCGGAAACCACTCTGTGTGTGTGCAGCGAAGTTGTCGATGTCCTTGTTGATCCTCCGCAGCACAATCAATGATAGAATCTTGCTGAGCGCTGCACCACGAGCCGTAGGTGAGCGACTGGTCCCCTTTATTTGCCAGGCTTTTGTAACGGAATAAGCGACTCGCTACCAATGCTGTTCAGGGGTAGGCCTGTCTCAACGGCAGAGTTGGGGATGAGGAGGTGACGTTCCTCAGGTTCCTCTTGGAGCTCAATGTCTTCTTCACTTCGAACGCTTTCGTCTCAACGTAATGACAATAGTACAGAACAAGACTTTGGTGTAGGTTGATTCAATGTCCGCGGCTTGTCGTCAAGCCTAAAGAAACAGCAGCCTGCTGATGACCTTCGGAAATACAAAATTAAATTAAAATAAAATAAACTAGAGACTAAAATAAAGGACGGCTGCGACGAACTAGCTGGTGACTACAGGATATTCTGCTTACCAACAGCGAACAGGCATTATGGGTTCTCTATTCACAACAGCCTGTTTGAGCGTATTCAGCGGATATGGTCAGATCAGACTGAGTGGCAGCGATACAAATCTATTTGTCCAAGAGAAGTGCTTTATCTCTCGTCAATGTGCATCCGCCAACGGCAACCCGCGTAGCGGCAGCTCATGTCCATCTCGACGAGTTCTACTCAGCACTCGGAGATTACCTCGGTTCGGTAAGGTCCAGTTTGCTCGTTCTCGTGGCTGGCGACTTCAATGCCAAACTCGGCCAGAGGGATGACTCAGGCGGCTCGTGCTCCGGACGGTATGGTCGTGGACGTCGTAACTACAGCGGAGCTATGCTAGCGGATTTCTGTGAGTCGTTTGGTCTCTTTGCATGTAACACTACCTTTCAACATCCAGTTAGGCATCTAACAACCTGGACAGGTTAGAGGCGCAACGCAAACGGCGGTTGCTCTATTCCTATAATCAAATAGATTTCATCTTGTGTAGCAGGGACCAGAAGCAGATTTTCACAGATGCCCGATCCTATGCTGGGACACTGGTAAAATCAGACCATCGGCTGGTTGTCGAATGCGCTCGTCTGAGCAGGATCTATGGTCTGTGAGCACATAACAACAACAAAAAAGAACCGCGAAAGCTCAGAAGTTTCAGGTTCATAGATTGATCGAGCACACTTGCCGGCAAAACTTCCAGTCCCAACTCACCCATCGGATCGCCAAAGACGCAGTAGACACATCCACACTGGAAGCACACTGGACATGAATCTCATCTTTCATACAGCAAACGGCAAAGAATACCATTGGACTGGCGCAGCTACATTCCTGGTCAGAAGAGAAAAAAAAGCGGCTGCGACTGCTGATAACTACAAGTAGGAATCCACAAAAAGTGGCTGATCTGAAGCATCGGCAGAACACCCTCTCACACCGAATCCGGCTGCGAGCAAAGGATCTAGCATCGAATGAGCTGGACGCTCGGGCGAGGGAAGTAGAAGCAAAGAAGGATACAGCACAGATGTTTCATGCAATCCATCTACTCCAGTGACAAAAACAACAGCCTATCATTGTGCATGATGAAACGGGTAGACAAATAATACAGCCAGTCTCAGTAGCCATCCAAATCACCGACCACTTTTCTAAGCTGTACACGCCAGAGCCTGGTGCACTGTTTCTGTGGCGGCCGGGCCTTGCAGACCAGGATTGCGCTATTCAGTACCGCCGGCTTTAGTGGCCCATTTCAAAGGCAGAGGTGACACAGGCAGCTGGAAAATTGAATAATGGCAGGTCAAGTGGTTCAGATAACATGCCAGGGGAGCTGCTAAAGTACTCACCTGCCCTCGTCTACTCCAATATCGCCCAGGCATTGTGTTCCCGAATCGGATCAGGAATGAGAGGCTCTATGAGCGTACTGGCGCGGTTCTTCTCAGTAGTATCATCTTGAGAGCTAGGTGGAGGCTCTTTGGGCATGTCCTCCGGCTCCCGGCTGACTCCCCACCATCACTGGCCATGGAAGCGTACTTTGCAGATCCTCGTCCAGTGTGCTGGAGGGGACAACCAAGACGCACACTACCAACGCTACTACAAGACGATGCCAAGTGGATTGGACTTTCCTTGTCAAGCAAAGTCGATCTGGAGGCGTTCCGTGCTCTTGCTGTTGACCGAAGTGGTTGGGTGGGCATCTGTGCCCGAGTGGTGTCGTAGAAGATGTAGTGGCAGCTACTTCGACGGTGTCTTGTTACGAATGATTTTCACGCCACACTTGAGCTCGGGCTTATCCAGTGACTTGATACTTGACTTACCCACGACTGCCATCCAGAGCACTTCTGAAGGCCATTTAACATTCGTTTCGAGAAGGCCATTTTATTCGTTTCGGAAACCCTGCGCCACTCTCTATACAACGTTTCGGGGAAATCACACCTCATCAGTTGAGCTTGAGTAGGCTGAAGAATATTGTGCTGAAGAGCATCACTTATATAGTGCTCTCCAGGTACAAACATCACCACGGGTATAACTTAGCACAGACACTCACATGTCAGCATAACAAATGCTTAGTGAACACCAAATAGCCGATGACCCTCTCTTATTTACAACGCTCTCACCTCCAGGCACAACAAAATTTCTTGCAAGTTAGCCCAGTCGAAGATTCGCTGGTATTATAGCGGTCCTGAGTCTGAGTCAAGTGTCAAGTCAAATCGGCGCAGAGGCGCTAGCTCCAGTGTGGGGAGCAAATTCTTTCCTAAAATACCATCGCCGAAGTCGCTATCACTACTTTGTACTGTGCGCGACAAGCTGGTTTGGAAGTAGCAGCGTTGCGAATTGCGGGGCGTTCTTGCCGTTTTTTTTTAATATTATGTCTGTACCTCATAGCATTTCAAGACAGCCAATTGAGTTGTGGGGATGGTGCAAATCATGCAAACCAGCCGAAAGTGTTCGCATAAGCCACTTTAAATAGATACACAAGTCCACAACAGTTACAGAAAAAGACGAAAAGAAGACAAAACTAAGGTGCCGACACCACACGGGCACAGAAGCCCACCCACCGCTTCGGTCAACAGTAAGGGACCATAATGCCTCCAGACCGACTATGCTTGACAAGGAAAATTCATTCTGGTTGGCATCATCTCGTCACGAGTAGCGTTTCCAGCGTATGTCTTCGTCGGCCCCTCCAGCCCCCTGGACCAGGCTCTGCGAAGCACGCTCCCATGCTCAGTAATGGTGAATAGCTCGCCGGGAGATGAAGGGCGTGCCCAAAGAGCCTCCACCTAGCTCTTAAGATGATCATACCAAGAGAAGAAGAGAGGTACGCTCATAGTCATCCACAAACTCGAGATGGACTGCACGGACAGCGAAACAGGTGAATAAACAGACCCACACCTTGGTCGTGGAGGAGTCGGACTGCGTGATGAACAATGGTCCAAAGTAGTACAGACCGGAGAACTCAAATGGATGAGCAGGGTTGACACGATTAGCAGGTAGAGGCGGCATCAAAGGAAGACGATACAGTGGTGAGTCTTGACGAAGGCACACAAGACATAACTTCAGTTCATAGCGAACAGCCTGACGACCATGACGAACCCAGAAGTTGAGGCGAAGCTGTGCGAGGGTGTGGCTGGGACCAGCATGCAGCAGGTGGACATGGATGTGGAGAATGATCATGTCCATGCCGCTTCTGTCTCCGCTACTCCCGTTTTATACACGCTTCCCGCTGCTTTGACCGTCCCTGTAAACGTCTCACTTAGTCAACTGAGGAATAATCGTCTCTTTATTAGTAAAGAAGCAGTTTTATACAGTAAGTAGAATAACAGGTGCCAAGGTTAGCCATGAACAGTAAGTGCTAGAAGTTGCACAAGGTGTGCAACGGATAGGCGCGCACAAGCTGTGCAGTGATAGGCGCGTACATAGGTGTGCAGTGATAGGCGCGTACATAGGTGTGCAGTGATAGGCGCGCACAAGCTGTGCAGTGACAGGCGCGTACATAGGTGTGCAGTGACAGGCGCGTACATAAGTGTGCAGTGATAGGCGCGTACATAGGTGTGCAGTGACAGGCGAGTACATAAGTGTGCAGTGATAGGAAGGCAGAAGAAGGTGTAACGGCCTCCTCTCGATTGTGCAAAACACAATAGAATGAAATACTTAAGAACACAAGTGGAGCAATGTTTCTTCCGGACTCGTCCTTGAGAAAATTCTCTGCCTCCCAAGTTGTCTCGTCATAACCCTTCCACTTAACCAAAACTCGGGTGTGCCTTTGCATACTCGGTGATCCAAGATTTCTTCCACAATGTACCCTGTTTTGCCGTCCAAATCAGTTGCAGGCGGCCGAAGCGGCTGGCGGCGCCCAGGAATTGCGTTCACTTCGTATGGTTTCAGCGTGGTCACATTGAACACAGGGTGGCAGCGTAAGGTTGTCGGCAGCTGAGCCTGACTGAATGACACTGCGGAATCGTCGGAGGCCTCAGACGTGCCAGCTGACTGCCTTGCGGCTAACGTTCTCCAGTCCATGTTCCGCGCGCCATCCACTGCTGCTGTATGTTCAGTCAGGCTATCATATCGCCGGGTTTCGGCACCAGCTTGCACTGCTGGCTTGACAACGCGACGATGGTCCACACAACTCAATGATACGCACTTTGCGGCCGGGACGACACGAGTATTGCCACATCTTTGCAAGGCATCGTCAAACTTGGCAAGTGCCTCCGCAGTCAAGCCATGCCCTCGCCGCCTCGGGGAACTCCTCTGGGACAGCTGCTCCGTTTTTATTGCTTCCTCTAATGCCAACTTTTTGGCCCAAATGTCCTTGCGGAGTTCAATCTCCCTTTTCTTTACATCTAACTCCATGGTGGCGAGCTCCTCCGCCGCTTCCAGCTCTGTAGCTTTCAGTTCGACCTTGAGCTGGGAACCGCTACTGGCCCTGGACGGGACAGCGGACACCGAGCTCCTTTTATCCGCAGCCGCGGCGAGTTCGGGCTCCTCGTGTCCATATCTCAATGGTGGCACACCCTTGGTTGAGCGTTGGCTCGTACGCGGAGCTGACGCCGAGGACATGATGCTAACTTTACGTTCCACAGCACTATAACTTTACTACAATGTCTACATACTACTACACTCTACAGAACAAGCTCAGTCCGAGATCCGGCTCGAAGGACCAGTTGTTTAGGACTCTTTCCCTTTCGGTGAAGACTGTATTAAATTCTAATTGTTCGAACTCTGGTGTAGTGAACTGACACTCAGAAAACAACATGCAGACATGGAACACAACTAAAAATGCAGAGAATGAAACCAGGAAAACGCAAAGGCAAACAACAACCACAACTGTCACTAATCTGGGCAAGAAGCTAACCACCATTCTGTCAAACTTGACAAACTCTCTCTCAAATCGCTGTCCTCAGCGAAACGTGCCCGCGTGCGTGCATTGGCTTGCGCCGCATGCATGTACATAACGACGTGGCATAGAGAGAAAATGCATGCAGCGTACAGAAAATGCATGAATCATCGTAGCCATAGAGATACTAATTATGGTGACTGCCAAAGTCCGCGTGCACGTGCAGCGCGGAGTGCAGGTGCAACAAAAAAGAAAAGCAATAATAATATTTGAATGCAGAACAAAACAGAAACTAGCAATCTGCTGAAGTGGAAGACTAAAGAATTGTTGATTACGGAGGCTCGAGGTGAAAACAGTGTCTGTCAAGGGGTGCTTGCACCCAGCGACAGGGTGACAGCACACCCTGTCAGCGAGAGTAAGTTTCGCCAAGTAGATCGTAGCGGAGTTGCCGCGGATGGCGATAATGCAACGGATCAAGTACTAGTAAGTACATGTACATTGCAACCAAATTAGTGTGTCAACAATTCTACTTATAATAAATTAGCACGATTCACAAGATATTCCGCTCGTGAACATGTCGTGGTACGAACACGCATAGCAATTACTGTATCGTAAAATGTGTCGACGTAGACGTAACAGATATGCACTCGTGATGTAACAGATCTAACAAATAAATATTACACTCGCGAAATGCATAGCAGTAATACACACCGCACCAATATTGCAAGCGACCTAGCAGGTCTTAACAATACTGCCCTTGCAGCATGTGACAGTTCTGTACACAAATCGTAACTACAATACACTAATAGTATCAACGTGCAACATGTGACGTGTGATAGTTCTGTACAAGAGGCATCATGCCAATGGCATACATGTACATTGCCAGAGGGTCTCCCTGGGTTGTTCCGTCCTCCGACAAGATGCAATCACCGTCGACATATAGGCATTCAGGCGTCCTGTAGGTGTTAATAAAAACAGTGGCCAGAGGCGGGCAAAGGTGTTGAAAATTCCGAATGCAGACGCTGCGATTCAGGCGGTTGAAACCATTTGTTGCGTCTGCCATCAGAATTCCTTCGGTCTCGTCTCGAGCAACCGCCTCCTGCATAGCATGTATGCCCGCCTCCACCCCGCAGTCCTGACCGGCGCACAGCTGGGAGCAGCCAACAACCTGCTGAACCGCAGGGCCCACAATGGACACAATAATTATTGCTTTCCCCACAATGCGACGAACAACCTCGCCGATGCCAATTGGTCTGACACGGGGCCGCTTGTGCAAGGGCAGCAAGCGACATGCAGTGAACGCTATCAATGCACCAGCATCAATATGCTCAGTGGCCACTCTCCTGGCACAAGAAGCAAGCGCATCACACAACCTAACCGAAGCGACCGTGAAACAGGAGCACATATGACGCCAGGCCTCAGCATCCACACCGCTGGGTCCCGCTGCGCTCTGTGTGCCTAGCGCTGCCTGTCGGATAGCACGGCGGCCCAGCGAAGCAAAATAGATGGGATGCGGAGGAGGAGGCGGCTGTCCCGGTATCAGAGCCTCTTCGCACACGGGCTCAGCCTCATAATGGTTCTGCTTCAATATATCGATTACTGGAACACCGTCAATTTCATCACTGATGCTGTGCACTCCACCACCACGATCAGCACCAAGGCAGCGCAGAGGAGCCGATAGCCTCCCAGATGCGACACAATCCGCAAACTTTCGTGCAGGATCATCAGGACGACCTCGAACCCTTGTACTGGACTTCTCTCAGAGATTGTGGATAGCCTCTGTTTCCAACAATAATTCATTAATCTGACCATGAAACCACTGGTCCAAACGCCTGTCCAGGAGCTTGGCATGAGCAGGAGGATACTGCGCGGAACCTGCAGCATCAGCATCTAAAATACTGCTGCCACCATCAACGCGCTGTCAGCGTATGATCCTGCATCACCAAAACAGTTGAAATAAGTAGATAGAGTTGTTATAAATCTCGGCCAACATTTCCGCGAGGCACTTGAAATGCATTCGTAGCAAGATGCAAACACTTACCATATGCTGTGGAAAGAGCCGTCATAGTCTCAGATGCCATCAAACTCCCCAGACAAAACGTTTCACGAGGGGCTGTCACACGGCCGCAGTCATTCACACCAGGTACTACTGTGGTCGACAAGGGTCGATCCTGAACATGTTTCTCTGGAGAAGACTCCGACAATGACTGAGCACAATGAACCGCACCACCATCACGCGCAATTGATGCACATGACGAAGCAGCACAAACACCATGGACAGCATCAAGGTCGATACTGTCAGGAACCAATGCGACAGGGACGCTGGCAGGCAAAGGTCCAGCCATGGAACTGCAACGAGAGACAACAGCCCCTGGCACTGTTGAAAGGTCATCACCCACATGTGCACTCTCATCAGCAGCCGCCATCCGAAAAACAGCATTATGGGTATGGTTCGAGTTACCACCCCCGCCGGCATTGGACAATACCACGTGGTTCACTGGAAACAGAGGATCCACATCGCCTTCCGGCAACATTATTGAGATGTTGTGAGGATTCCGACATTTCTCACTCACGCCAGGTTTGCAATCCAAACAAGTCCGACCATCACGTTTACATATGCATTGCCGGCACTGATCAAATCCATTCTGTGCCTGCGTCTCTGGTGGTAACAGTTTGGCATGGAAGTTTAACCTCATAGTGCCATGGCGCATGGGCCTTCGTGCTCCCCTCCTGTAATGTGCTAGAACTAACACCATAATTATTTGGCATGTACCCTCACTTCGTAGAGCACAACGGCGCGCTCTTCTTCTCCGTGATGTGCACAGTTGCACCTTCTCTCCCCCTCTGTTTAGAGGTGACATAACTCGCATCATTATTTTATTTTTTTGGCGCTACACTCTGTGTAACGCCGTTCACAGAGCACAATGCGCGCTGCCTTCTCCTCTGTGATGTGCTAGTTGCACCTTTTCTCTCTCTCTCTGTCCCCCCGTTTCTGCATACTAGGTGACATAATTCGCATCTTTTTTGGCGCTACACTCTGCCTTTATATACTGCTCTTGTGTGGCTTCCACGGTATTCATTGTTATTACCTGACGATGGCCAAGTGCCGAAACGTTGTAAAAATAACGGAACTGGTTCGGATGTGATGTGCAGCGGTTTGGGAATGGGTGTGTCCACCTGAATTCTTTTCCAACATATACAGTTAAGAAAAAGTAGTTGTCCTCGTGACGTGTGGTCATTTCGTTCCTGACAATAACGCGAATCAGAGGCTTCATAACAAAGCATTTTAACACAGCGTCTACAACTGTTTCCTTAAATCCTAATAATACTCACAGATAATCGAGGTTTGTTCATCACGTATCCAGCAGTACTCTATATACACACAGTTATAATTACTGTTCTCTGCGTTCAGTGGTGCAGTTGATAATACTTACAGTGTTTGGAGGTTTGTTAGACCAGAGAACACACCGTCACTTAAAGTCTGGATCTGATTATTGTTCAAAAATCTACAAACGACAAAGCACAAAGACAATGTTGTTGTTGCTTAGTTCCAGGTAGTGCGCAAAACACCGAGTCTAGGGTATTATTATTATTATTATTTTGCTTGTTTGCGTTGGCATCAACCTGCATAAAGCAGGTATATAGCCTTCGCTTAAGCTGCCATAAAAAAGAAAGCTCATCCTAAGCGAGAGGGCTAGAGGGAAATATAACGATAACCAGATACAGAATACAAAGAAATCCAATGAGTTCAACGTACAATTCAAAACAAGAAAGAAAGTAAAGAAAAACAGAGCCGAATCTACCGATTGATCCATCAATCGACAAAGGGGACTAATCCGTTAGTGTTGCAAAGTAGAAGCTGATTATAGTTGCAGATCTCCAGGCCAGGGCTAGCATATTGCCGATTCTGGATAGGTCTCCGCAGCATTTGATGTGGTAATTATCATAATGTTTGATAAAATTGTTAGAGTATCTAGTATCTAGAGTACCGAGTATCTAGTATCTAGAGTATCTAGTGTAATTGTATCCGTTATTATTGTTAAGGGTATCTAGTGTAATTGTATCCGTTATTACTGTTAAGGGTATCTAGTGTAATTGTATAACTTCAGCCATTACACACAGCACACATTAGTTCCCTCCACTTTCGACGATCCTGGGCGAGCTGCCTCAGTGCAACTAGATCCTCGTGTGATGTGAGGGAGTTTGTGGATCTGGAATTTTTCAGATCGTTGTTGATGGATCGCGGGAGTGTTGTTCTCGGGCGGCCTCGGAACCCTGAGCTTCCTGGCTGAAAGTATGCTGACATAGCCTGCTGGACCGGGGATGAGGTGTCTAGTCGAAGCATGTGGCCAAACATTCTCCACCTAGCAGACTGGATGATTCTGCTGAGTGGCTTGGAGCCAGTGCGCTTGTACAGTGCTTCATTGCGTATTATACGGGGATATTTGACCCATATGACTGCTCGTAACTGCTGGCGGTGGAACGAGTCAAGTTTCTTTTCTTGAGTCTCTGTCAGGCTCCATGTGCCGCAGTTATAAAGAAGTATTGGGAGAATAAAGCTGCCGTATAACCTAATCCGAAGGGGTTCACGGGCATGGTTACCTCTTAGCCATATCACCCACAGCTGATGTAAGGCGCATGTTGCTAGACGTTTTCTCCGACTGATATCTTCCTCCACTCCAAGCATCGATCCTAGTTTGACCGTGTTCCGCCATCGCTCGTCTACTCTGTCCTTTTCTCTTTTAATTGTAGTATATTTGGTTTTGGCTTCATTCATTTTTAAATTGTATTCCGCTAACGAGGATGATAGTATGGGTTGATTGTCATGCAAATATTGTAGGCTGGTGCTGATGAAGTCTACGTCATCCGCATACGCTGTTTCATTGGGCAATTGAAGCTGAGTATCCAATGCTGGTCGCGGTGAGAGTCGCTCTCGAATCAACCTCAATGCAGCCTCGAGGTAGACAGTAAACAGGACTGGCGATAGAGAATCACCTTGTGGGGTTCCATTATGTGTGACTAATGGTTGGCTGAGAATGTTATTCAGCTTTACTTTTATTGTGGTGTCTGTCAGAAGGCACTGGATGATGTGCAGCTCATCATGATTAATGACTGTTGACAGTACATCGATCAGCCTGACCCTTGATATAGTGTCAAATGCCTTTGACATATCAATGCCTAAGATTGAGATCTCCGACGCAACACGCTGGCATCTTGCTGATAACCACCGATAGCTATATACCACGTCTCCAGTACTTCTCCCTGACCGGAACCCGCTCTGGTTCAGTGACAAGTACCCATTGATAGCTGGCTTGATCCGCGTCAGGATGACCAATGAAAGAAGTTTACGTAGGGTGTTCAACAGGGTAACTGGCCTTACATTTCCAGGAGGACCTCTTTTCTTTCCCGGCTTTGTCTAGGGTATAGTTGTTCTAATCTAAAAGGCCGAAACATGACGCTGTTTTCAGGAATAACCTAGACTCCTAACCACAACATGATTCATATGCAACTTGGTTGGTTAGGTTGCACACTTCACATATACCACTGTAACATACAGTTTCCGTCATTTTTCTTTCCATTGTCAAGCATGAGGTTTGAGGTTGGTTGCAAAGCTAAGAAAACGCAATTTCTGAAGTTGCTTTATTTGACACTGCAGAAAAATAACTAACCACCCAAGCATGAGAATATATCCTGGCTTGAATTGTTACAAATTGCGTGAGAACTGAATATGACGTTAAACAGTATACCTAAACGGGGACTTCCCCAGGGACTCATAGTCTCATAGTGTTTGGCGGATCATGGCGGTAGAAAAGGTACAAAACCCGTTTTTTATGGTTCGTGTAGTTAATATTTTGTTATGTTGGCAACCGCCATTTTTGTTAGGTAAATAAAGAAATGGAGCAGAAATAACGGAAGTGCGTGCTATAAGGTTGAAGGTTCTGGAAATTTCAATGCTTTTCGAACAGAATCTGTCATTGTTTTAGAGAATTATCCGCAATGGGCGAATGACTCATGGCTTCAATTAGTAATCTAAAGGGCATAATTATAATTTTCGTTCCGCGGTTCCTAAAACTATAGAACATTTGTAAGTTACGTTCGGGCCTGATTGGAAATATTTATTTCCATTGCTATCAGGTTCGGCCTAATTTTCTCTGTGCTGCGCTGATGAGTTCAAAAAGAACGAAACAGCATGCTGTCCGCAGATTGAACATTTGTAAGTTATAGAGGGATACATTATTTTCCTTTAGACACTGTAGGGCAGCTCTGAAAACGTAGGACATTTTGCTGCTCCATTTACTGTGTGTGGCTGTCAAGGTATCCAATGCATGTAACCCTTTACATCCAACTATTAGGGTTTCACCTCTTGACGGCACCCAGTTACTGCTCTGGACATCTGGACACCGTCTTCTTATAACAACAAATGATGAGAGCGCAGGAGGAGAATGGAAAACAAAAGTCAGGGCAGATCTTGCAGGCTACGCTGGTCAGGTCTTGAAAGTGCGGTGCATAGTCGGGAGTGCAAGTGCGCAGCGTAATGTTTTGAAGAAAAAAGGGACATTCGTTGGTAATGCATGGAGTTTTCAGGAACATTCTGTATCAAACAAAAACACGTCACTTTATCGGGAGTTTTTGTTTGAAATCCCCAGGACCCCGAGAGTAGTGAATGAAGCCTCTTTTATGGTCGAAAGAAACACAATGGATGAAAATGCAATACAAATTTAATGTGTCGCATCCCTGGCGCTCAGTGACCGGACCCAGGAATCACTACGAGCGGCAACTGAATAGACGTGTGGCCTCACGACAACCCGCAGGGCCTGCTGGAGAGCCGGGTCAGCCGGGTCACGCGCCCGGCTGGGGAACTGCACGACCTGGCTGACCAGATAACACCGGGTCCAGTCTGACCCGGTCCAGTCTGACCCGGCTGAAAAATGTCTCAAACTGACAATGGATTCCTAAAATACCGGTATTTTACGACTCGCGGACCCCATCTGTTGCAAATCTAGCGCAACCGTACACACTACAGTCTACAAGCGACAGAAACTCGGCTAGGGTCAACTGGGGTCAACTGGTTCGAGCGCGATCTAGCCAGGGGCGAGCAGGAAGTAAGGACATTCAAAGTCGATGGGGCAGGCAGTCAAAAGCGTAACTTTGGCTATAGCTTTTGACACAGTTGCAAGCTTTCAGCCGACTGGTGATTTGGACGATGGAGCCCACAGCGAAGAGAAAAAGAACTCACGCTTTCCAAGACTCTTGGAAGAAAGGTCGACCCTGGCTGGATTACGACCATGCCAGTCTATCCATGTCATGCGCTTTGTGCAAGACGCATTTCTAAAGGAAGACGAGCGGCGGTGGATTACGTCGCGATGTTCTCTAAAATTTCCGATTTCCGGGTAATAAATTCGCCTTTCTGTTTTCCTGCGTTTTGAGCAGCCTTTTTGCTTGTTTCTGCCGGATGATCTGACCCGGCTTGATCCGGCTGGCCTGCATGCGCCAGGTACACTCTGACCGGGCTGTGTTGAATGTCTAGAGCAGGCCATGAAGCCAAACACAACCCAGGGGCCAACCAATATAGCTAGCTTGGTCTAAGTTCAACCCCACACGATTAAGAGACAAAGACTGTTAGTTTTACGTTGTGAGTAGTCATTCAAATCCGAGCTCAAAGTAAACCAAGACAGAGAACTGAGACCGAGTCTCGACTGCAGTAAAGAAGTGAGCGAGAGCTTCTTTTATACGAGGTATTTCCAGGAACTACAAGAACCGGTAAAACTGGAATATGAGCAGCCAGTCAGCAGAAAAGCAGAATGCACGTACGTAATCATTCGAGAAGAAAGAGAAAGAAAGACATGGAGAATAAAGACCAAATTGGGACGTGAGGAACCCGCTCATCCAACGTGCCATAGTTCAGTGGCTCCCTAATGGTAAGTTCTGCTGCATTCTTGGTCTTGCTTGCGTGATACTCTGACCTGTTGCGCGGTGAAGGTTTGATTTATGCACATGTATCCTTTCTTGCACTTAGCTCTTGTTATACAATGTCATGTTATTCTTGCCTCCTTTCACGAAGCAAGGAGGCATCGTGGAACCCTGTAGAACGTCGTTGTGACGTGGTTGTGCACAAAGCCTGGAGTCACATTTCCAGGAAGCGAAGCACTTCCAAGAAACGTACAACGCGAGAACCCACCTGACCTCGTTCCGGCTTTGGGTCACATGATGTGCCATGCCAAGAAGGCATGTCACCTATGTGGGAAAGGGCATGTCGCTCAACCTACATGCTAAGCACGTGGGACAAGACACTGGCCAAACCACATTCTATCAAAAGGGCATGACAGCTCAGCACAGAGATGCTCACTATGTAGATCCTGCTCTCACATGACTATCAGGCAGCAATCGTCACGTTCAGGGACGTGACAAATGCAAACCCCAAAAACCAGAAAAGTAACTTTATAGAGTAGTGCAATTAGGAGTATAATAGATGCAGACATGGCCAGACAACAACGAGTTCATGGAATTTTTAAGGATTTTTATGTTATTCAATGAGAAAATGCTCTTTTTTTGTACACAGTACCCTCAGTTCCGATACTATTCACTGATGAGCGGAACACGAAAATCGATTTTGAATAACATAAAAATCCTTAAAAATTCCATGAACTCGTTGTTGTCTGGCCATGTCTGCATCTATTATACTCCTAATTGCACTAATAAAATTGCTTTCTCCACGCCGACTCTTTATAGAGTAGTCGTTGATTTTCCGGGATATTTCCAGGAAAACCGGGAGTGTTTGCTTGTATAGAAATTGTGACGACAAATCAGGGACCAATACGTACAGAACACATGACCAATCACACGCGACTCTCATTCCCAGACCAAACTAACACTGCGCATGTTCAGCATTCACTTGACAGTCGCTCTCACAGAGACGGAAAAAGATTCTCACACTCTGACACGGCGTAGTCTTGAAAACACCACATACTGTAAATGTCACACATCACAACATACTCGCACGTACACTTAGGACCATATTTTTCCTGGTGTTGGGCTGACTGCTCAGCAAACTTTCTCCCACCCACTCTCTTGCTTTAAAGCGACGTTCAATTTTCGAGCAGAGTATTTTAACTCAAAACAGGGACAACTCGCTTGTGATTTGCAAACGTATCGCGTCGACTTCTGAGGATTTCAGGAGCTGAGTGAAAAGGACCCGTTCGACAGAAGTATCAGTAAAACTTACAGTCTATTGAGGTTCAGGAAAACAGAGTGGGTTCACATCTCTGCCTCCACCTCTGAATGGCGAAGATCCAAGCAACTTGGCTCTCTCTTGGGGGAAGAGGAAGATTTGAGCCCACGAATAGACCAAGCATCAACATCGTATGGCCGCATGTATTCGCTCTGGATACGACGTCAACTTGTATCCGAGTAAACAAGGCTTTGTCTATGAGATGCCATCGTCCTACCAACGCTGTTCCACAACTGCGAAACCTGGGGATTGACGGAGGCTGCACTGGGGAAGCTGAACGTCTTCCATAGACATCAACTACGGACCTTTTTCGGAATTAGGTATCCCGCCATCATCTCCAACAAAGAATATAGTTCCAGAGCGCACGCACAGCCACGCTCGCACATCGTAGCTGTACGCCGTTTCCGGATGCTAGGTCATGTTCTGAGGATGCCCTCAGACGCCCCGCCACATCAGGCAATGGACAACTACTTCCGTCGAGATGTCACTGGTGTGCGTGGACGCCTAAAATCGAACCTGGCCACGGCAGTCAAGGCAAGCGCTGCTGCCAGAGACATGCCCCTGAAGATTGATCAACAAGAGCCCCGCCACGCTGGCGTTTTCAGAGCCAGCTTATGCTGCTTAGTATATATTTTTAGGGCTCTGTTATTCGTATGTATTTGTGCAGGCGTTGTGGCAGGATTCCTCACTGTAATTAACACAAAACTGAAAAGAAAGAAAAAGGAATGAAGAAATGAAGACCATGACCGATCTGAGTGAGTTCAGAATACGCGCTTTGGAAAAGCAATCATTGAGGGAACTCTCAGCCTGAGCTGGTTTTACTCACGGCTGCAATGCACGGAGTAGTGAACCCAGGACAGAAGCAGACCAGGCATCATGACTTTGCACATCTATCGTAAGCCTGCTTCATTACGCGATCTGCTTTTTTATTCATCAGCACTCAGCCGAAGCGCCGGAGATTGGCACCCACCGGACAAGCATCCAGCAGCCAAACGTGGGGCCATGCATCATAATTGTGGACATTAAATACGACGGTATGTAAAAAACAGAGAGAAACACACAACACTTTCTCAAATATGGATCATAGGAAACAAGAGAGGGTTTGGAGGAAAATGGGACCGCAAGACCCCCACCACCCACAACAGAGCGTTACAAATCAAGCACCTATACACAGAATAGCTACCGAGCCATAGAGAGCATTCTTCTGCACTTCAGACACCGAGCAGTAGCTGGTGATACCGATGGTTTCAAGGTATCCTGACAACTATTTGGAAACAGCGCCCAAACTACCACAAGAACAAACTGATTATTCTTTTTCTCACTGAGACTTGGTTTTATTCTATCCCTCCCCGACCACAGTGTAAATATCCGTAACTATGTAGTATTCAGACGTGACCGACAGACAGCCATACTAGGCAGCACAGAAGGAGTTATAGCAGTGTATGTCAAATCCAGTCTTTCCCATAGAATTACTAGGCTGCCACAAATGGAGGACCCCGGACATAGAACAACTCTGTCTTCAAGTAGGCGTCACTCAACAGCTTCCAATGGCATTCCATGTCTTCTACTGCCCGCCACATCGTAATGTATACGACCGCGACCAATTGTTCACTTCCTTCAGGCGTACCTTTGCTGTCAGGAACGCTGTATTTTGTTCTCCTACCCCTTCTGGACATTTGCCTCCAGAAACGCTTTATCTGTAATCGTCAGAGAAATCTCGCATAACAACTAAACTATCGTAACCCGACATCATCATTATTTATTTTTCTAATATCTTTCTCATACATATAGTCCGGGGGCCAAAGTAGGAAAAAGTCACGTCTAATAGATTTCGTTCCGAGTAAGGGGGCATCAAGTTTTTTTCAATTTGAAAGTCAAGTATCTTCAAAATGCTGCAAGATGGTATGCCATTCAATCAAAATTTCCATCGGGAAGGTCATAAAATGAAGGTGGAAAGAATTGATGATGGTTGCCATGGCAAAAAATCAGTTAATTCAAATTTACAGGAGAACTATGCGATATTTTGATAAAATTCCTGCTGGAAATAAATATATCCCATACGTATGACTAGTTGGCCAAGTTTGACTGAAAACAAATAAACTTCAGGGCCTCAAAGGTGAATTATAAAATCGGATCTACTGCAACTATACATTACTGTACATACGTAATATGCAGGCACACCGACAACTGTACAATTATATTGGTGACCAGTGTACATGTGACATCTATCAAGCCTATTAGAAATGAATAGAGCAGTCTGTGACCAAAGGTGATCTAATGGATGTATGTATGCGAAGAGGAACATGTAGAGGGAAACAGAGCACGCCAAAGTAGTTCTCTAAGTACTGGTACCTATCAGTTGGCAGCAACAAAGAGGAGCGTGTGGCATTCTTGCTGGTGCAGTGGCAGCTCCCGGACAACCTGAACAAGGTGCCCCAGGCAAGGAACTGGTTGCCACTGCAGGCCAAGAGTGCATAATTGTCAAGTCGGCTGGTGCAAGCATGGCCTCTACTGCTGTGGAGGAGTTGCTGTCAACCCAGGAAAAGGCTGACAACAGACTGCTCCTTCATGCGAGGCATGCAGCTGTCAGTGGGTATGAGACCGTTCTGATAAGAACACCAGATACCGATGTTGCCATCATTGCTTGTTCTGTTAGCCATGTTATGCCGTGTACGTTGCCGGTGAAGGTTGGTGCAGGCAACAACCAGCGTACAGTCAACATGACCGCTATTGAAGAGAAGCTCAGTGCCGATGTTTGCAATGCTCTGCCCGGCTTTCATGCGTTCAATGGTGAAAATTCCACCAGCGCGTTTGCCTTTCGTGGGAAAAGTGCTGCCTTCAACATTGTCCATGGTGATGGTCCCGCCAGTGAATCAGCACGCACACATGTACATGTAGCTATGTGTGAGCTTGGACGTGCATCCACACCCTTAATTTGACACCAGCCACTTTGGATGCCATAGAAAGGTTCACTTGTCAGATCTACAAAGCGTCCAAGTGCCAGCAGGTGAACGAAGCCTGGTATGAGGTGGTTTGCCAAAAAAAACAGCAATCCAACCAGCTACCTCCCTGCATGAACGTTGCTCATGTCGTCGCCATAACAATCATGTTGTGCACTGATGTCTGCAATTGCACGCATGGTGCTCCTGTGGTTGAATGTTCTAACTGCCAAGAGGACCGTGAATGTGTCAGAAGCAATAACAAACGATGATGCGGAATAATACAAGTAACTGCACTATGAAGAGTCGTCCTGAGTCTGAGCCGACTTCAAGTTGGCCAACCTGGCAGGGCTTGAAGAGTCATAGATAGTGCAATGCATGACTTGCCTTTTGTCCTGTTTCCTGAACACGTCTGTGTGCATGCCACACTTCCTTAGCTGTATCGCATTCCTTGCAGATAGTGTTGCGTCACTGCCCGTACATACATTTTCCCTTTCGCCATACATAAATGTACAAGAATGTACAAGAAAGAAACAGCATGCTGTCCGCAGATTGAGTAAATGTACATACATGATACATGATGAGTTCAAAAAGAACGAAACAGCATGCTGTCCGCAGATTGTGTATTTCGCTCCTGCTCTTGTTGCAGTTGAGCACTCTTGCGTGGGGTAGTGCCTTTGCTGTTTGCGTTATGCAGAGCTCACCGACTTGTCAGTTTGAGCACTCTGGCAAGGTACGTGCGGGCCTGATTGGAAATTTTTATTTCCATTGCTATCAGGTTCGGCCTCATTTCCTCTGTGCTGCGCTGATGAGTTCAAAAAGAACAAAACAGCATGCTGTCCGCAGATTGAGTACATGTACATTTATGTACATTTATCTATCTATTTCTGCATGTACATGTATATCCATTAGATCACCATTGGTCACAGACTGCTCTATTCATTTCTAAGTTTTTTCGAATAGGCTTGATAGATTTCACATGTACACTGGTCACCAATATATTTGTACAGTTGTCGGTGTGCATGCATATTTAATTACGGATGTACAGTAATGTCAATTTGCTTGTATAAATCCATGGTAGGGTACAATTCCTTTTCCTCCAGAGCATCCCTTATGTGGAATGCCCTTCCTGCTCACTTGAAAGGAAGTGAGGACTTTAGATCATTTTCTACAGACCTTTTGCACGCTCTAAATGACGAAAAATTGACTATATCCCTATATCCCCTCCTTTTTGAAAATGTATTTCACCAATAAAATAAGGCTTGGAATTTTTTAAACATGAATATCGACGGACTTGCCCCTTCTGTTCATGCATTGCCCTGCTCTAGTAATGGTTCATGAATCCGCCCAGTCCACATTCCTTCTCCGTTTCTCTCTAGTAATGGTTCATGAATCGTCCCAGTCCACATTCCTTCTCCGTTTCTCTCCGTTTTTCTTTCCTTTCAGTTGCATCTTCCTCTCTGCTCTGTTTTATTTTCTCTTTTCGTTCGTCCCTCTTCATATTTGTACTTTGTACTGTTGAGGCAACGAACTGAAATAATAAAAACAAAAATAAAAACAAAACAGTAACGTATATTTGGAGTAGATCCGATTTTATAATTCACGTTTGGGGCCCTGAATTTTATTTGTTTTCAGTCAAACTTGGCCAACTAGTCATACGTATTGGATATGTGTATATCCAGCAGGAATTTTTGTCAAAATATCACAAAGTTCTCCTGTAAATTTGAATTAACTGATTTGTTACTATGGCAACCATCATCAATTCTTTCCACCTTCATTGTATGACGTTCCCGATGGAAATTTTGATTGAATGGCATACCATCTTGCAGCATTTTGAAGATACTTGACATTCAAATCGAAAAAACTTGGGGCACTCTTACCGGGAACGAAACTTCAAAAATAACCCCCCTGGCCCCCAGACTAATATTCATATCGCAGTTTTCGGTAGGAATGGGAGAATCCTCTCTCCGGTGAGAAGGTAGTATTGCCTGTGCCCTGAGCGAATTGAAATAAGAGGATACAACAACAACAACAAGCTTTGAACAGAACCAGCCACACTTGCCCACAATCTTAGTGTGTGACTTCAACGCTAAACTATGTGCATGGAATTCTACAGACCCGTTTACAGGAGAAGGGAAGCAAAGCTAAGAAAACACAATTTCTAACGATACATTGTTTGAGATGATACTACCGAGAGGAACCGCGCCGGTACGCTCATAGAGCCTCTCGTTCCTGATCCGATTCGGGAACACAATGCCGATTAGCGCCCGCAGCTGCTTTCAGTGGAAGGCCTCAATACGGCTCAGCTGCTGTTTCGTTGGTGCCCATGTTGCACAATTGTAGCAGAGTACAAGGAGTACAAAGGCATTATAGAGCCGGATGCAGAGGTCCTCCGAAACTAGCGATCTACGGATCCACAGCGTCCAGAGTTTACCAAAGACAACAGTTGCCAGTGTCTGTCGTCGTAGTATATCCTCGGCATCAGCTAATAGGGACCGAGTTTCTCGGTGGTTTGCCACTCCTCCTCGATGCGATCAGTGTGCCGTTCGATGCGCGTGTGCTATGTTTTTGTCTCATTCACTTTCAAATCCCATTCGAGGAGCTTGTTGGATAAGGTTGGAAGGAGGGTCCTCAGCCTCTCACCATCAGTAGTCACGAAATCCATATCGTCGGCGTCGGCGTAGGCAGTTTCAGTTGGTAATCCCAGGGAGATATCCGCAGGGGGACGTGATAGAAGAAGAGGCCGAACATCACGCAGCACACCCTCAAGGTACACAATGAAAAGAACAGGATACAACGAGTCACCTTGGGGTGTGCCGCGGAGAGTGGGGAATGACAGGCCCTTAGCGGATGGGAGTACAACCCGCAGTACAGTGTCCTGGAGGAGGTAACTGATCATTAGCGGCAGCTCATGTCCATCTCGACGAGTTCTACTCAGCACTCGGAGATTACCTCGGTTCGGTAAGGTCCAGTTTGCTCGTTCTCGTGGCTGGCGACTTCAATGCCAAACTCGGCCAGAGGGATGACTAAGGCGGCTCGTGAACCGGTCGGTATGGTCGTGGACGTCGTAACTACAGCGGAGCTATGCTAGCGGATTTCTGAGAGTCGTTCGGTCTCTTTGCATGTAACACTACCTTTCAACATCCAGCTAGGCATCTAACAACCTGGACAGGTTAGAGGCGCAACGCAAACGGCGGTTGCTCTATTCCTATAATCAAATAGATTTCATCTTGTGTAGCAGCAACCAGAAGCAGATTTTCACAGATGCCCGATCCTATGCTGGGACACTGGTGAAATCAGACCATCGGCTGGTTGTCGCATGCGCCCGTCTGAGCAGGATCTATGGTCTGTGAGCACATAACAACAAAAAAAAGAACCGCGAAAGCTCAGAAGTTTCAGGTTCATAGATTGAGCGAACACACTTGCCGGTAAAACTTCCAGTCCCAACTCACCCATCGGATCGCCAAAGACGCAGTAGACACATCCACACTGGAAGCACACTGGACATGAATCTCATCTTTCATACAGCAAACGGCAAAGAATACCATTGGACTGGCGCAGCCCCCCAAAGAAGCAACAGTGTTTCATGGATGATTAGCTACATTCCTGGTCAGAAGAGAAAAAAGCGGCTGCGACTGCTGATAACTACAAGTAGGAATCCACAAAAAGTGGCTGATCTGAAGCATCGGCGGAACACCCTCTCACACCGAATCCGGCTGCGAGCAAAGGATCTAGCATCGAATGAGCTGGACGCTCGGGCGAGGGAAGTAGAAGCAAAGAAGGATACAGCACAGATGTTTCATGCAGTCCATCTACTCCAGTGACAAAAACAACAGCCTATCATTGTGCATGATGAAACGGGTAGACAAGTAATACAGCCAGTCTCAGTAGCCATCCAAATCACCGACCACTTTTCTAAGCTGTACACGCCAGAGCCTGGTGCACTGTTTCTGTGGCGGCCGGGCCTTGCAGACCCGGATTGCGCTATTCAGTACCGCCGGCTTTAGTGGCCCATTTCTGAGGCAGAGGTGACACAGGCAGCTGGAAAATTGAATAATGGCAGGTCAAGTGGTTCAGATAACATGCCAGGGGAGCTGCTAAAGTACTCACCTGCCCTCGTCTACTCCAATATCGCCCAGGCATTGTGTTCCCGAATCGGATCAGGAACGAGAGGCTCTATGAGCGTACCGGCGCGGTTCTTCTCAGTAGTATCATCTTGAGAGCTAGGTGGAGGCTCTTTGGGCACGTCCTCCGGTTCCCGGCTGACTCCCCACCATCACTGGCCATGGATGCGTACTTTGCAGATCCTCGTCCAGTGTGCTGGAGGGGACAACCAAGACGCACACTACCAACGCTACTACAAGACGATGCCAAGTGGATTGGACTTTCCTTGTCAAGCAAAGTCGATCTGGAAGCGTTCCGTGCTCTTGCTGTTGACCGAAGCGGTTGGGTGGGCATCTGTGCCCGAGTGGTGTCGTAGAAGATGTAGTGGCAGCTACTTCGACGGTGTCTTGTTACGAATGATTTTCACGCCACACTTGAGCTCGGGCTTATCCAGTGATTTGATACTTGACTTACCCACGACTGCCATCCAGAGCACTTCTGAAGGCCATTTAACATTTGTTTCGAGAAGGCCATTTTATTCGTTTCGGAAACCCTGCGCCACTCTCTATACAACGTTTCGGGGAAATCACACCTCATCAGTTGAGCTTGAGTAGGCTGAAGAATATTGTGCTGAAGAGCATCACTTATATAGTGCTCTCCAGGTACAAACATCACCACGGGTATAACTTAGCACAGACACTCACATGTCAGCATAACAAATACTTAGTGAACACCAAATAGCAGTCTGAGTTAGTGTCGCTCTGGGACGGAGAAAACAGACGTCGACGACCCTCTCTTATTCACAACGCTCTCACCTCCAGGCACAACAAAATTTCTTGCAAGTTAGCCTAGTCGAAGATTCGCTGGTATTATAGCGGTCCTGAGTCTGAGTCAAGTGTCAAGTCAAATCGGCGCAGAGGCGCTAGCTCCAGTGTGGGGAGCAAATCCTTTCCTAAAATACCATCGCCGAAGTCGCTATCACTACTTTGTACTGTGCGCGACAAGCTGGTTTGGAAGTAGCAGCATTGCGAATTGCGGGGCGTTCTCGCCACTTTTATTTTTTTATATTATGTCTGTACCTCATAGCATTTCAAGACAGCCAATTGAGTTGTGGAGATGGTGCAAATCATGCAAACCAGCCGAAAGTGTTCGCGTAAGCCACTTCAAATAGATACACAAGTCCACAACAGTTACAGAAAAAGACGAAAAGAAGACAAAACTAAGGTGCCGACACCACACGGGCACAGAAGCCCACCCACCGCTTCGGTCAACAGTAAGGGCCCATAATGCCTCCAGACCGACTATGCTTGACAAGGAAAATTCATTCTGGTTGGCATCATCTCGTCACGAGTAGCGTTTCCAGCGTATGTCTTCGTCGGCCCCTCCAGCCCCCTGGACCAGGCTCTGCGAAGCACGCTCCCATGCTCAGTAATGGTGAGTAACTCGCCGGGAGCTGAAGGGCGTGCCCAAAGAGCCTCCACCTAGCTCTTGAGATGATCATACCAAGAGAAGAAGAGAGGTACGCTCATAGTCATCCACAAACTCGAGATGGACTGCACGGACAGCGAAACAGGTGAATAAACAGACCAACACCTTGGTCGTGGAGGAGTCGGACTGCGTGATGAGCAATGGTCCAAAGTAGTCCAGACCTAAAAACTCAAATGGATGAGCAGAGTTGACACGCTCAGCAGGTAGAGGCGGCATCAAAGGAAGACGATACAGTGGTGAGTCTTGACGAAGGCACACAAGACATAACTTCAGTTCATAGCGAACAGCCTGACGACCATGACGAACCCAGAAGTTGAGGCGAAGCTGTGCGAGGATGTGGCTTGGACCAGCATGCAGCAGGCGGACATGGATGTCGAGAATGATCACGTCCATGCCGCTTCTTCCTCCGTTACTCCCGTTTTATACACGCTTCCCGCTGCTTTGACCGTCCCTGTAAACGTCTCACTTAGTCAACTGAGGAATAATCGTCTCTTTATTAGTAAAGAAGCAGTTTTATACAGTAAGTAGAATAACAGGTGCCAAGGTTAGCCATGAACAGTAAGTGCTAGAAGTTCCACAAGGTGTGCAACTGATAGGCGCGCACAAGCTGTGCAGTGATAGGCGCGTACATAGGTGTGCAGTGATAGGCGCGTACATAGGTGTGCAGTGATAGGCGCGCACAAGCTGTGCTGTGACAGGTGCGTACATAGGTGTGCAGTGATAGGCGAGTACATAGGTGTGCAGTGATAGGCGCGTACATAGGTGTGCAGTGACAGGCGAGTACATAAGTGTGCAGTGATAGGAAGGCAGAAGAAGGTGTAACGGTTACACCATCCCCCTCCTCTCGATTGTGCAAAACACAAAAGAATGAAATACTTAAGAACACAAGTGGAGCAATGTTTCTTCCGGACTCGTCCTTGAGAAAATTCTCTGCCTCCCAAGTTGTCTCGTCATAACCCTTCCACTTAACCAAAACTCGGGTGTGCCTTTGCATACTCGGTGATCCAAGATTTCTTCCACAATGTACCCTGTTTTGCCGTCCAAATCAGTTGCAGGCGGCCAAAGCGGCTGGCGGCGCCGAGGAATTGCGTTCACTTTGTATGGTTTCAGCGTGGTCACATTGAACACAGGGTGGCAGCGTAAGGTTGTCGGCAGGTTTAGGCGATATGCATTGTCATTACCTGACTAGGTGAGATGAGACGCCATAAGCTTACGGGTAGACTCCGTGACTGGGTAACTGGGTGACTGGGTAACTGGGTAACTGGGCAACTGGGCAACTGGGCGACTCTGGATGACTCAGTGACTCTGGGTGACTCTGGGTAACTGGGTAACTGGGTGACTGGGTAACTGGGCAACTGCGTAACTGGGCAACTGGGTAACTGGGCAACTGGGTGACTGGGTAACTGGTGGAGTCTGGGTGACTCTGGGTAACTGGGTGACTCTTGGTAACTGGGTGACTCTGGGTAACTGGGTGACTCTGGGTACCTGGGTGACTCTGGGTAACTGGGTGACTCTGGGTAACTGGGTGACTCTGGGTACCTGGGTGACTCTTGGTAACTGGGTGACTCTGGGTACCTGGGTGACTCTGGGTAACTGGGTGACTCTGGGTAACTGGGTGACTCTGGGTACCTGGGTGACTCTGGGTTACTTTTTTTTAAACAATTTAACACAATATTGTGGAAAGGTCACAAGACTACGACACAAAATCAAAAGGAAAGCTTTACAATAATAATAATAATAATAATAATAATCAAAATTTTGAAGGACGCTTCACGCAGCTTCATTATACTTGAATTGTTTGCAGGCAACCTGCCTACACTCAAGAGAGCACTCAAGAGAGCACTGCATTTCACACAAATCCATTGGTAACGATACCAATGGATTTGTGTGAAATGCAGTGCTCTCTTGAGTGTAGGCAGGTTGCCTGCAAACAATTCAAGAATAATAATAATAATAATAATAATAGTAATACTACGTAGCCTATTATTACAGGGTGCGACTGAGCTCTTGGCTCTGGGCTCTCGGCCATTTTACGTAGCCTGTAAAATGTAAAGAGTCACTGAGTACAGTTTAATTCAATATCCACGTCCAATATTAAAAATAAAAATAATTTGCTGCAATTTATAGATTCTCACATGCGAGCAACCTGGGCCTCAGCAGCAACCAGCTCAGCAGACTCCGGATGCCGAACCGATCGCTCACGAAAAGACCCCGTGAACCCCGCAAACACATGATGCATGATCGCAACAGGGCAAATGAGAGACGGCATCTGACGTAAGATATTACGTGATAGTACTGCTCCTTCCTCCTTTCCGCTCTCAATAACGCGATTCGGCGATAGAGTGATGTCGCCGCTCTTCCCATGCCACCACTTGCCGACAGCACAACAGGCATGAACGTCGCATGCTCCACCTCTCTCACTCTCTCTTCATAGCATCGTCGCTTTTCTTTTTCATGGCGCCGATAGACAGTGGTGTGTGTTGCAGATCGATATAAGTGTGCATGAGGATTAAAAACCCGTATATCAAGTAAAGTACGCTCAAAACGACAACCCCACAAACCACTGACCGCTACATCAGGCCGCGCATGCTCCTCCACAATAGCAGATCTGTATCTCATTCTCTCTTCAGTGAGTGGCTGCAGCAGTCGCTCGATGGAGACATTGTGACAGGCCTCTTGAAGGAGAGAGGCTGTCACATCCCGGATCTCATTATGGCGGATAATGGTAAAACCACCAAGGAGACATGACAAGGCATGGTCAAACCATTGTCCCGTCCACAAGAGCAATGAGTTGGTAACTTCGGCGGCATCCAACCATAACAAAAGCACAAGCCGTCCATGAACTCAGCTTTGCTCAGTGAAAAGCCATACTTTTTCAATGGACGGCAAGTCAGCCAACTCGAGGTGCCAGGTTCACGGGCGAGGACAATGGTGTGTCGCAAGGCGTCCAACGCATCATTGCTGATACGCCGTGCCGACTCCGCCTGGCTATGACGTACTTCCTTCTTCCTCTTCGCCTTCTCTCGCTGGATGCCAATCAGAGAATTCCAAATATCAGAAACACGATCCACGATACGCCGGGAGAGAGATGCTGTGATGGCGACAGACGACTCATACTGGGAGCACAAAGTCATTGGGCTGACCAGGCCCAGGCCACCTAAACGACAGGGCAATGCAAGTACTTCCCTCAATACCGTGCTAGGCGGTGGCCGACCCGTCATTGCTGGTATAAGCTTCGTGCTTATCGCGTCCTCCAGTGGCTGGAACTGGGACGGAGAAATAGACTGAACGCGGCATAGGAAAGCCCAGCGACTTCTCAAGCCCAAGACATATGCATAATATGCTGCCTAGGGCTGCGAGCGAGCGAAATCAGCCAATCTAGTTAGCTCATCAGCCCACTCCTGGACCTTAGTCGATACAAAGTTCTCCTTGAAGTCAGCTGAGCCGATGGCTGCCCCCAGGTACCGAGCTCCATTACACGTAATGACGACACTGGTGTCGCTGAACAGCTCGAATGCCTCACGATAGCAACGCTCCTTCACCACCAGAATCGATTTTGATGTATTTGGGAAATATCCATAAGCTGGGCCATCACTTGCCAAGATGTCCCACCAACGACCGAGCCTACGCAACACACTCGCCGCTGCGGAATCATCTGCAAACCAAGACTGGATAGTCCCGGCTTGTTCAGCTTTGTGCACGAGAGGCATAATGCCAATGGCATACATGTACATTGCCAGAGGGTCTCCCTGGGTTGTTCCGTCCTCCGACAAGATGCAATCACCGTCGACATATAGGCATGCAGGCGTCCTGTAGGTGTTAATAAAAACAGTGGCCAGAGGCGGGCAAAGGTGTTGAAAATTCCGAATGCAGACGCTGCGATTCAGGCGGTTGAAACCATTTGTTGCGTCTGCCATCAGAATTCCATCGGTCTCGTCTCGAGCAACCGCCTCCTGCATAGCATGTATACCCGCCTCCACCCCGCAGTCCTGACCGGCGCACAGCTGGGAGCAGCCAACAATCTGCTGAACCGCAGGGCCCACAATGGACACAATAATTATTGCTTTCCCCACAATGCGACGAACAACCTCGCCGATGCCAATTGGTCTGACACGGGGCCGCTTGTCCAAGGGCAGCAAGCGACATGCATAGAACGCTATCAATGCACCAGCATCAATATGCTCAGTGGCCACTCTCCTGGCACAAGAAGCAAGCGCATCACACAACCTAACCGAAGCGTCCGTGAAACAGGAGCACATATGACGCCAGGCCTCAGCATCCACACCGCTGGGTCCCGCTGCGCTCTGTGTGCCTAGCGCTGCCTGTCGAATAGCACGGCGCCCCAGCGAAGCAAAATAGATGGGATGCGGAGGAGGAGGCGGCTGTCCCGGTATCAGAGCCTCTTCGCACACGGGCTCAGCCTCATAATGGTTCTGCTTCAATATACCGATTACTGGAACACCGTCAATTTCATCACTGATGCTGTGCACTCCACCACCACGATCAGCACCAAGGCAGCGCAGAGGAGCCGATAGCCTCCCAGATGCGACACAATCCGCAAACTTTCATGCAGGATCATCAGGACGACCTCGAACCCTTGTACTGGACTTCTCTCAGAGATTGTGGATAGCCTCTGTTTCCAACAATAATTTATTAATCTGACCATGAAACCACTGGTCCAAACGCCTGTCCAGGAGCTTGGCATGAGCAGGAGGATACTGCGCGGAACCTGCAGCATCAGCATCTGAAATACTGCTGCCACCATCAACGCGCTGTCAGCGTATGATCCTGCATCACCAAAACAGTTGAAATAAGTAGATAGAGCTGTTTTAAATCTCGGCCAACATTTCCGCGAGGCACTTGAAATGCATTCGTAGCAAGATGCACGCACTTACCATATGCTGTGGAAAGAGCCGTCATAGCCTCAGATGCCATCAAATTCCCCAGACAAAACGTTTCACGAGGGGCTGTCCCATGGCCGCAGGCATCCACACCAGGTACTACTGTGGTCGACAAGGGTCGCTCCTGAACATGTTTCTCTGGAGAAGACTCCGACAATGACTGAGCACAATGAACCGCACCACCATCACGCGCAATTGATGCACATGACGAAGCAGCACAAACACCATGGACAGCATCAAGGTCGGTACTGTCAGGAACCAATGCGACAGGGACGCTGGCACGCAAAGGTCCAGCCATGGAACTGCAACGAGAGACAACAGCCCCTGGCACTGTTGAAAGGTCATCACCCACATGTGCACTCTCATCAGCAGCCGCCATCCGAAAAACAGCATTATGGGTATGGTTCGAGTTACCACCCCCGCCGGCATTGGACAATACCACGTGGTTCACTGGAAACAGAGGACCCACATCGCCTTCCGGCAACATTAACGAGATGTTGTGAGGATTCCGACATTTCTCACTCACGCCAGGTTTGCAATCCAAACAAGTCCGACCATCACGTTTACATATGCATTGCCGGCACTGATCAAATCCATTCTGTGCCTGCGTCTCTGGTGGTAACAGTTCGGCATGGAAGTTTAACCTCATAGTGCCATGGCGCATGGGCCTTCGTGCTCCCCTCCTGTAATGTGCTAGAATTAACACCATAATTATTTGGCATGTACCCTCACTTCGTAGAGCACAACGGCGCGCTCTTCTTCTCCGTGATGTGCACAGTTGCACCTTCTCTCCCCCTCTGTTTAGAGGTGACATAACTCGCATCATTATTTTATTTTTTTGGCGCTACACTCTGTGTAACGCCGTTCACAGAGCACAATGCGCGCTGCTTTCTCCTCTGTGATGTGCTAGTTGCACCTTTTCTCTCTCTCTCTCTGTCCCCCCCCGTTTCTGCATACTAGGTGACATAATTCGCATCTTTTTTGGCGCTACACTCTGCCTATATATACTGCTCTTGTGTGGCTTCCACGGTATTCATTGTTATTACCTGACGATGGCCAAGTGCCGAAACGTTGTAAAAATAACGGAACTGGTTCGGATGTGATGTGCAGCGGTATGGGAATGGGTGTGTCCACCTGAATTCTTTTCCCACATATACAGTTAAGAAAAAGTAGTTGTCCTCGTGACGTGTGGTCATTTCGTTCCTGACAATAACGCGAATCAGAGGCTTCATAACAAAGCATTTTAACACAGCGTCTACAACTGTTTCCTTCAATCAGTGCAGCAGATAATAATACTCACAGATAATCGAGGTTTGTTCATCACGTATCCAGCAGTACTCTATATACACACAGTTATAATTACTGTTCTCTGCGTTCAGTGGTGCAGTTGATAATACTTACAGTGTTTGGAGGTTTGTTAGACCAGAGAACACACCGTCACTTAAAGTCTGGATCCGATTATTCTCCAACCGTCTACAAACGACAAAGCACAAAGACAATGTTGTTCTTGCTTAGTTCCGGGTAGTGCACAAAACACCGAGTCTAGGGTATAGTTGTTCTAATCTAAAAGGCCGAAACATGACGCTGTTTTCAGGAATAACCTAGACTCCTAACCACAACATGATTCATATGCAACTTGGTTGGTTAGGTTGCACACTTCACATATACCACTGTAACATATAGTTTTCGTCATTTTTCTTTCCATTGTCAAGCATGAGGTTTGAGGTTTGTTGCAAAGCTAAGAAAACGCAAT
Organism: Sycon ciliatum; assembly: GCF_964019385.1. NCBI lineage: Eukaryota > Metazoa > Porifera > Calcarea > Leucosolenida > Sycettidae > Sycon > Sycon ciliatum. Next base: position 29,802,177 of record NC_088651.1, on the reverse strand, counting down.
TTCTGAAGTTGCTTTATTTGACACTGCAGAAAAATAACTCACCACCCAAGCATGAGAATATATCCTGGCTTGAATTGTTACAAATTGCGTGAGAACTGAATATGACGTTAAACAGTATACCTAAACGGGGACTTCCCCAGGGACTCATAGTCTCATAGTCTTTGGCGGATCATGGCGGTAGAAAAGGTACAAAACCCGTTTTATGGTTCGTGTAGTTAATATTTTGTTATGTTGGCATGCGCCATTTTTGTTAGGTACATGAAGAAATGGAGCAGAAATAACGGAAGTGCGTGCTATAAGGTTGAAGGTTCTGGAAATTTCAATGCTTTTCGAACAGAATCTGTCATTGTTTTAGAGAATTATCCGCAATGGGCGAATGACTCATGGCTTCAATTAGTAATCTAAAGGGCATAATTAAAATTTTCGTTCCGCGGTTCCTAAAACTATAGAACATTTGTTAGTTATAGAGGGATACATGATTTTCCTTTAGACACTGTAGGGCAGCTCTGAAAACGTAGGACATTTTGCTGCTCCATTTACTGTGCGTGGCTGTCAAGGTATCCAATGCATGTAACCCTTTACATCCAACTATTAGGGTTTCACCTCTTGACGGCACCCAGTTACTGCTCTGGACATCTGGACACCGTCTTCTTATAACAACAAATGATGAGAGCGCAGGAGGAGAATGGAAAACAAAAGTCAGGGCAGATCTTGCAGGCTACGCTGGTCAGGTCTTGAAAGTGCGGTGCATAGTCGGGAGTGCAAGTGCGCAGCGTAATGTTTTGAAGAAAAAAGGGACATTTGTTGGTAATGCATGGAGTTTTCAGGAACATTCTGTATCAAACAAAAACACGTCACTTTATCGGGAGTTTTTGTTTGAAATCCCCAGGACCCCGAGAGTAGTGAATGAAGCCTCTTTTATGGTCGAAAGAAACACAATGGATGAAAATGCAATACAAATTTAATGTGTCGCATCCCTGGCTCTCAGTGACCGGACCCAGGAATCACTACGAGCGGCAACTGAATAGGCGTGTGGCCTCACGACAACCCGCAGGGCCTGCTGGAGAGCCGGGTCAGCCGGGTCACGCGCCCGGCTGGGGAACTGCACGACCTGGCTGAACAGATAACACCGGGTCCAGTCTGACCCGGTCCAGTCTGACCCGGCTGAAAAATGTCTCAAACTGACAATGGATTCCTAAAATACCGGTATTTTACGACTTGCGGACCCCATCTGTTGCAAATCTAGCGCAACCGTACACACTACAGTCTACAAGCGACAGAAACTCGGCTAGGGTCAACTGGGGTCAACTGGTTCGAGCGCGATCTAGCCAGGGGCGAGCAGGAAGTAAGGACATTCAAAGTCGATGGGGCAGGCAGTCAAAAGCGTAACTTTGGCTATAGCCTTTGACACAGTTGCAAGCTTTCAGCCGACTGGTGATTTGGACGATGGAGCCCACAGCGAAGAGAAAAAGAACTCACGCTTTCCAAGACTCTTGGAAGAAAGGTCGACCCTGGCTGGATTACGACCATGCCAGTCTATCCATGTCATGCGCTTTGTGCAAGACGCATTTCTAAAGGAAGACGAGCGGCGGTGGATTACGTCGCGATGTTCTCTAAAATTTCCGATTTCCGGGTAATAAATTCGCCTTTCTGTTTTCCTGCGTTTTGAGCAGCCTTTTTGGTTGTTTCTGCCGGATGATCTGACCCGGCTTGATCCGGCTGGCCTGCATGCGCCAGGTACACTCTGACCGGGCTGTGTTGAATGTCTAGAGCAGGCCCTGAAGCCCAACACAACCCAGGGGCCAACCAATATAGCTAGCTTGGTCTAAGTTCAACCCCACACGATCAAGAGACAAAGACTGTTAGTTTTACGTTGTGAGTAGTCATTCAAATCCGAGCTCAAAGTAAACCAAGACAGAGAACTGAGACCGAGTCTCGACTGCAGTAAAAAGGTGAGCGAGAGCTTCTTTTATAGCGCAATTTTGAGATGTGGCGTGATCATTGCCTAGAATGATACGAGGTATTTCCAGGAACTACAAGAACCGGTTAAACTGGAATATGAGCAGCCAGTCAGCAGAAAAGCAGAATGCACGTACGTAATCATTCAAGAAGAAAGAGATAGAAAGACATGGAGAATAAAGACCAAATTGGGACGTGGGGAACCCGCTCATCCAACGTGCCATAGTTCAGTGGCTTCTTATGGTAAGTTCTGCTGCATTCTTGGTCTTGCTTGCATGATACTCTGACCTGTTGCGCGGTGAAGGTTTGGTTTATGCACACGTATCCTTTCTTGCACTTAGCTCTTGTTATACAATGTCATGTTATTCTTGCCTCCTTTCACGAAGCAAGGAGGCATCGTGGAACCCTGTAGAACGTCGTTGTGACGTGGTTGTGCACAAAGCCTGGAGTCACATTTCCAGGAAGCGAAGCACTTCCAAGAAACGTACAACGCGAGAACCCACCTGACCTCGTTCCGGCTTTGGGTCACATGATGTGCCATGCCAAGAAGGCATGTCACCTATGTGGGAAAGGGCATGTCGCTCAACCTACATGCTAAGCACGTGGGACAAGACACTGGCCAAACCACATTCTATCAAAAGGGCATGACAGCTCAGCACAGAGATGCTCACTATGTAGATCCTGCTCTCACATGACTATCAGGCAGCAATCGTCACGTTCAGGGACGTGACAAATGCAAACCCAAAAACCAGAAAAGTAACTTTATAGAGTAGTCGTTGATTTTCCGGGATATTTCCAGGAAAACCGGGAGTGTTTGCTTGTATAGAAATTGTGACGACAAATCAGGGACCAATACGTACATAACACATGACCAATCACACGCGACTCTCATTCCCAGACCAAACTAACACTGCGCATGTTCAGCATTCACTTGACAGTCACTCTCACAGAGACGGAAACTAATTTTCGCACCCTGACACGGCGTAGTCTTGAAAACACCACATACTATAAATGTCACACATAACAACATACTCGCACGTACACTTAAGACCATATTTTTCCTGGTGTTGGGCTGACTGCTCAGCAAACTTTCTCCCACCCACTCTCTTGCTTTAAAGCGACGTTCAATTTTCGAGCAGAGTATTTTAACTCAAAACAGAGACAACTCGCTTGTGATTTGCAAACGTATCGCGTCGACTTCTGAGGATTTCAGGAGCTGAGTGAAAAGGACCCGTTTGACAGAAGTATCAGTAAAACTTACAGTCTATTGAGGTTCAGCAAAACAGAGTGGGTTCACATCTCTGCCTCCACCTCTGAATGGCGAAGATCCAAGCAACTTGGCTCCCTCTTGGGGGAAGAGGAAGATTTGAGCCCACGACTAGACCAAGCATCAACATCGTATGGCCGCATGTATTCGCTCTGGATACGACGTCAACTTGTATCCGAGTAAACAAGGCTTTGTCTATGCAATGCCATCGTCCTACCAACGCTGTTCCACAACTGCGAAACCTGGGGACTGACGGAGGCTGCACTGGAGAAGCTGAACGTCTTCCATAGACGTCAACTACGGACCTTTTTCGGAATTAGGTATCCCGCCATCATCTCCAACAAAGAATATAGTTCCAGAGCGCACGCACAGCCGCGCTAGCACATCGTAGCTGTCCGCCGTTTCCGGATGCTAGGTCATGTTCTGAGGACGCCCTCAGACGCCCCGCCACATCAGGCAATGGACAACTACTTCCGTCGAGATGTCACTGGTGTGCGTGGACGCCTAAAATCAAACCTGGCCACGGCAGTCAAGGCAAGCGCTGCTGCCAGAGACATGCCCCTGAAGATTGATCAACAAGAGCCCCGCCACGCTGGGGTTTTCAGGGCCAGCTTATGCTGTTTAGTATATATTTTTAGGGCTCTGTTATTCGTATGTATTTGTGCAGGCGTTGTGGCAGGATTCCTCACTGTGATTAACACAAAACTGAAAAGAAAGAAAAAAGAATGAAGAAATGAAGACCATGACCGATCTGAGTGAGTTCAGAATACGCGCTTTGGAAAAGCAATCATTGAGGGAACTCTCAGCCTGAGCTGGTTTTACTCACGGCTGCAATGCACGGAGTAGTGAACCCAGGACAGAAGCAGACCAGGCATCATGACTTTGCACATCTATCGTTAGGCTGCTTCATTACGCGATCTGTTTTTTTATTCATCAGCACTCAGCCGAAGCGCCGGAGATTGGCACCCACCGGACAAGCATCCAGCAGCCAAACGTGGGGCCATGCATCATAATTGTGGACATTAAATACGACGGTATGTAAACAACAGAGAGAAACACACAACACTTTCTCAAATATGGATCATAGGAAACAAGAGAGGGTTTGGAGGAAAATGGGACCGCAAGACCTCCACCACCCACAACAGAGCGTTGCAAATCAAGCACCTATACACAGAATAGCTACCGAGCCATAGAGAGCATTCTTCTGCACTTCAGACACCGAGCAGTAGCTGGTGATACCGATGGTTTCAAGGTTTTCCTGGCAACTGTTTGGAAACAGCCCCCAAACTACCACAAGAACAAACTGATTATTCTTTTTCTCACTGAGACTTGGTTTTATTCTATCCCTCCCCGACCACAGTGTAAATATCCGTAACTATGTAGTATTCAGACGTGACCGACAGACAGCCATACTAGGCAGCACAGAAGGAGTTATAGCAGTGTATGTCAAATCCAGTCTTTCCCATAGAATTACTAGGCTGCCACAAATGGAGGACCCCGGACATAGAACAACTCTGTCTTCAAGTAGGCGTCACTCAACAGCTTCCAATGGCATTCCATGTCTTCTACTGCCCGCCACATCGTACCGTATACGAACGCGACCAATTGTTCACTTCCTTCAGGCGTACCTTTGCTTTCAGGAACGCTGTATTGTGTTCTCCCACCCCTTCTGCACATTTGCCTCCAGAAACGCTTTATCTGTAATCGTCAGAGAAATCTCGCATAACAACTGAACTATCGTAATCCGACATCATCATTAGATATCCTTAGCTAGAAAAACGCTAACGTAAACGCAAACCTTCCGTACTTCGGATCGTTCAAGCTGACTTTTCCCTTAGCACAAAGTATGTTATAGTTGAGACGAAGTAGTCGTGACAACCATGGCGGTATAAATTTTCGTGGAAACAGTTGCGGGAAATTCAAAATTTTGAACCAGGGATTAGTTTGCTGTCGTTCCGAAAGAATACCTTGCCGAGGTTTTACTCTTGAATAGCAAAAGCACGGCGAAAATGAGTTTTCGCTGTTCCCAGGTCCTTGGAAACCCTTTCCTAAACGCAGCACCGAAGACTGTACGGGTTCTCCAGCTCCAGCACGTCTGGGAGAGGCCGATGAATTTCTTCCTCAGGAGTGCCGTGGAACTGGTCCTTTGTTTCCCAGATGGGATAGAGGGGAAAGGCACGAAGCAGAGGACGCAGAAATTGTCAACTGAAAGGCAAAACTCGCCAAAAAAAGCTAAATGTCACAAGAGGAAGCAATCTCGACTCTCGATCTCATCTCGATCTGCACGACGTGCTTTTTATCTCCCGCCAGTTACAAAACAATGCGAGTTTTTGCATTTTTTGCAGAATTTCCATAACGAACGTCGGCCCGTTATTTTGAGCTCTGTAACGTTTTTCCGTTATCCGATAACGTCTTTTGTCACGGCTGGGAGTGAGTACCGTAAAGGTTAGCGTTATCGTACTTTTGCTAAGGATGTCTATTATTCATTTTTCTCATATCTTTCTCATACATATAGTCCGGGGGCCAAAGTAGGAAAAAGTCACGTCTAATAGATTTCGTTCCAAGTAAGGGGGCATCAAGTTTTTTTCAATTTGAAAGTCAAGTATCTTCAAAATGCTGCAAGATGGTATGCCATTCAATCAAAATTTCCATCGGGAAGGTCATAAAATGAAGGTGGAAAGAATTGATGATGGTTGCCATGGCAAAAAATCAGTTAATTCAAATTTACAGGAGAACTATGCGATATTTTGATAAAATTCCTGCTGGAAATAAATATATCCCATACGTATGACTAGTTGGCCAAGTTTGACTGAAAACAAATAAACTTCAGGGCCTCAAAGGTGAATTATAAAATCGGATCTACTGCAACTATACATTACTGTACATACGTAATATGCAGGCACACCGACAACTGTACAATTATATTGGTGACCAGTGTACATGTGACATCTATCAAGCCTATTAGAAATGAATAGAGCAGTCTGTGACCAAAGGTGATCTAATGGATGTATGTATGCGAAGAGGAACATGTAGAGGGAAACAGAGCACGCCAAAGTAGTTCTCTAAGTACTGGTACCTATCAGTTGGCAGCAACAAAGAGGAGCGTGTGGCATTCTTGCTGGTGCAGTGGCAGCTCCCGGACAACCTGAACAAGGTGCCCCAGGCAAGGAACTGGTTGCCACTGCAGGCCAAGAGTGCATAATTGTCAAGTCGGCTGGTGCAAGCATGGCCTCTACTGCTGTGGAGGAGTTGCTGTCAACCCAGGAAAAGGCTGACAACAGACTGCTCCTTCATGCGAGGCATGCAGCTGTCAGTGGGTATGAGACCGTTCTGATAAGAACACCAGATACCGATGTTGCCATCATTGCTTGTTCTGTTAGCCATGTTATGCCGTGTACGTTGCCGGTGAAGGTTGGTGCAGGCAACAACCAGCGTACAGTCAACATGACCGCTATTGAAGAGAAGCTCAGTGCCGATGTTTGCAATGCTCTGCCCGGCTTACATGCGTTCAATGGTGGAAATTCCACCACAGCGTTTGCCTTTCGTGGGAAAAGTGCTGCCTTCAACATTGTCCATGGTGATGGTCCCGCCAGTGAATCAGTACGCATACATGTACATGTAGCTATGTGTGAGCTTGGACGTGCATCCACACCCTTACAGTCCATTCAGAAAAAAATGAACTTCTAGCTTTTGGCCATAAATGGGTCAAACGTTGAGTTTTTTTAGAATTTTTTTCTGCAATCCCATATGGAGTCCTCTTCCAATTATGTTTCTGAAGTTTTTTTGTCCAAAAAGCAAGCCATAGCAAGAATAGGATTTCGGCCAGGTTTTGCCTCAAAAACACTGAATTGGGAAAAACCATCAAAATCCAGGCCGTTTGACCCCGCCTGCAACAGTGCATCCTGCGGTTCGAACCCCAGTTCAGGTACCTTTTTAGACCCTTTTTCAAATTTCAAAGTTCGCAGCACTGCACTGTGTACGATGAAATCACGAAAAATCGCCAAATACGGGAGCTCGCCAGAGCCAGGACCCATCTTTTTATGAATGGACTGTAATTTCACACCAGCCACTTTGGATGCCATAGAAAGGTTCACTTGTCAGATCCACAAGGCGTCCAAGTGCCAGCAGGTGACCGAAGCCTGGTATGAGGTGGTTTGCCAAAAAAACAGCAATCCAACCAGCTACCTCCCTGCATGAACGTTGCTCATGTCGTCGCCATAACAATCATGTTGTGCACTGATGTCTGCAATTGCACGCATGGTGCTCCTGTGGTTGAATGTTCTAACTGCCAAGAGGACCGTGAATGTGTCAGAAGCAATAACAAACGATGATGCGGAATAATACAAGTAACTGCACTATGAAGAGTCGTCCTGAGTCTGAGCCGACTTCAAGTTGGCCAACCTAGCAGGGCTTGAAGAGTCATAGATAGTGCAATGCACGACTTGCCTTTTGTCCTGTTTCCTGAACACGTCTGTGGTCCTCTGTTATGTGTGCATGCCACACTTCCTTAGCTGTATCGCATTCCTTGCAGATAGTGTTGCGTCACTGCCCGTACATACATGTTCCTCTTCGCCATACATGAATGTACATACATGTACATTTACACTACAGAACAACAAGGACAATCAAGGCTTGTTTGCTGCTACTTTAAGTTTCATGCTTACGCAATCATCAGGCAACATGAAGATCGGGTGCCGACCATGCCGGTATATATGCCAGGAGAGGGTGGTATAAAAAGCTGTGTGAGACTGTGGGGGCTAGCGCAGTAGCGGTGATGTTTTAGGCAGGGGGCTGTGTGCAGAGTGTGTGGTTGTTGAAGGCAGGGGCTAGCAGTGCAGTGTGAGCGCGAAGTGTGTGGCTGGTGTGGGCAGGAGGTGGTGAACAATGCGTGTGGATGTTGTAGGCAGGAGGCTGTAGAGCTAGCAGTGTGATAATAGCGCAATGTAAATGGATATGCCTGGTGTGGGCAGGGTGTTATGAGCAAGGTGTGTGAACGTGAATGGTGTGGGCAGGAGGCTGTGGAGACATATTTAGGTGACACCGTGGTTTTTTAGGAGATACTTGTTCTCGTGTCGGCACTTGGACACCATTTCGGAGCGCTTGTTGAGGCTGGACGGTGACCCTAGCGTGTTCAGGATGTGATACTTTTCTCTGGTACAGAGAGAACACCGCTTCGTGATGTTGGAGTATGCCCGGGCGCGATCTTTTATCCTCCATTCGACTTCGTATTGGGCGTTGGATTTCTTCAGCTTCCAGATGTAGTTGGAGAACTCAGTGCAGCTGGAGTACTTCTCGTATCTTGTTGTAGTCATGTGGTTGGCATGGCGTGACTTGAATGGTGGCGCCGACATACCGGTGTATTCCTTTTTGGTGGGGCCAGACGTTATGGATGCCACATATATCAGCTCCGTCGTTTGGCATTCACCGTTGAGTGGACAAGATGGCTTGTCTCGGCAGTTGCAGGGCTTTTCCGGTTTTTTCGTTTGCGGGCAGAGGACCGCTTTGTTGTGGCTTTTGATGCGTGCAGCCATATTTGGCATGCAACTGTTTCCGGTTTTTTCGTTTGCGGGCAGAGGACCGCTTTGTTGTGGCTTTTGATGCGTGCAGCCATATTTGGCATGCAACTGTTTCCGGTTTTTTCGTTTGCGGGCAGAGGACCGCTTTGTTGTGGCTTTTGATGCGTGCAGCCATATTTGGCATGCAACTGTTTCCGGTTTTTTCGTTTGCGGGCAGAGGACCGCTTTGTTGTGGCTTTTGATGCGTGCAGCCATAAAAACCACGGTGTCACCTAAACATGTCTCCACAGCCTTCTGCCCACACCATTCACGTTCACACACCTTGCTCATAACACCCTGCCCACACCAGACATATCCATTTACATTGCGCTATTATCACACTGCTAGCTCTACAGCCTCCTGCCTACAACATCCACACGCATTGTTCACCACCTCCTGCCCACACCAGCCACACACTTCGCGCTCACACTGCACTGCTAGCCCCTGCCTTCAACAACCACACACTCTGCACACAGCCCCCTGCCTAAAACATCACCGCTACTGCGCTAGCCCCCACAGTCTCACACAGCTTTTTATACCACCCTCTCCTGGCATATATACCGGCATGGTCGGCACCCGATTTCATGTTGCCTGATGATTGCGTAAGCATGAAACTTAAAGTAGCAGCAAACAAGCCTTGATTGTCCTTGTTGTTCTGTTGTGTATTACGCTCTGCCTTTGTGGTGTTGAGCACTGTCAGCACTCTGGGTACATCCTTCGGTTCATGTACATTTATGTACATTTATCTATCTATTTCTGCATGTACATGTATATCCATTAGATCACCATTGGTCACAGACTGCTCTATTCATTTCTAAGTTTTTTCGAATAGGCTTGATAGATGTCACATGTACACTGGTCACCAATATATTTGTACAGTTGTCGGTGTGCATACATATTTAATTACGTATGTACAGTAATGTCAATTTGCTTGTATAAATCCATGGTAGGGTACAATTCCTTTTTCTCCAGAGCATTCCTTATGTGGAATGCCCTCCCTGCTCACTTGAAAGGAAGTGAGGACATTAGATCATTTTCTACAGAACTTTTGCACGATCTAAATGACGAAAAATTGACTATATCCCTATATAAATAATCTACGTGGAGATACAAGTTTAATAATAGCAATGAAAAGACATTAGTATGAATGCCGCAGACATCACCACGCAACATGACAATTTGTTCAAGGTTTGGTTTTGTGTGTTTCCAAAATCGATTTTCACGTTCCGATCATCAGTGGAAATACGGAACTAAAGAGATCAAGGGAAAAACAAAGGTTAAAAATCCAAAGAAGTGTGACACATGACGGGTAACTTTTGGTAAGTATTACAAAAAGTGAGAACTAAAATAAAGAGTAAGTGTGACAAACGGGCATGAACAGTGCAGAAACAACTCATGAACACGGGGTGCAAACTCACGAAAATAACCTAAGTGCTAAAACATGTTCTTTTTGCTTACACAAATCGGGCTTATGCGTACGAATACAAACAGCTTCAAGGACCTTCAACTGCTGGACATAACGGGCACGACACAGTACAGAGAAGTGGGAATCATCATACACACTCAAACAATCGGGACGAGATAACAAATGCAAGTACACAGCTGACTTCTTACGAATTTCACCCTCATCAGCTCCATCACCTTCCCTGCCACCTGACTCCTCCTCGTCCGTTTTATCACCATCACCACCAGCCGTCTCACCGTCATCCGCCTCGTCTTCATCCGCCGCCTCGTCATCACCCGGCTCATCGTCATCTGTATCCTCGCCGTCATCCGCCTCGTCGTCATCTGTATTCTCGTCATCCACTGCATCATCACCCAACTCATATTCACCACCAGTCAGTCGTCTGATACCATCCATGTTCTCCTTCCTACGTCTGTCCCGTGTCACTGTCCTTACCTCATCTACGTCCCGAGATTGTGTTCGGTTTTGCCCCCGGCTTCCGGTCTCCTTCGATGCTCCGCGTGGGCCTTGGCCATTCCTAGCATATATTTCGGCTGAATAATTGGCGGTCGACCTCCGTGGTCTCTGGACCCACGGATCAAGCGCCGGAGGGTGCTGCGGTGTCCGCACAGCCGGATACTGTGTCAAAGAAATGGGCTCAATTTCTGTGATTGGCGGTACTGTTGTTGTTGCCGACTCCTCCCCAACCCCAGCCACCAACGGCACTGGTGGTGGCTCCGGTGGCGGCAAGGGCAACGGTGGAGAAGGCACATTCGGTTGGCTTAGTGATCCACCACTCTTCCTCTGCACCGTGTGTTCGACTTGCTCTGGTTGTGTCGGTGGTAGAGGGAGCGGGTTTTTGCGTGGTCTTCCCCGCTTCGGGCGCTTCGCTTTTGCTGCGTCCGGCAGCATGTGAAGTGGTACATGCTGCTTGATACGTGCGCTCAGGTGTTGAAGGGTCCTACCAATGTACTGGCTATCACAATTCCGGCACTCAAATTGGTAGACCAAGTGGCTCAATAGGTGGGATGGTAGGACATCCTTCCTCACCGTGAACGCACATATCGTAGTGAAAACAGGGATGAAGTGCGCCGCAAAGTATGTTTGTGTAACTAGCGTTTTGATTGTGCGGCACAATGTCTGTGATGCCTCTCCTTTCCAAGGTAAGGAAAGGTAGACTGGGCAACGACTTGGACCTATGATGACGACCTTTGGTTTTGATGCTGATTTAAGGAGGTTCGCGACGGTTAGCGCCATGTTGGATTTCCGAATTTTTTTCTGAAAAATAATGCCTTTCGGAGTGGAAAAATGGGACGCGATCATGCACAGAAAATAGTTTGACCATGACTTCGCAGCGCGTGCTCGAGTCGAGACAAGATTTGAGGAAGAAGCTCAGCCACTAGTGGACTTGCGGATTTGTTTCGACATTGGCGGTTTTTGGATAGCTCGGTTCTCCTGCCGACGTGTCGTGGAGATGAAGACGCGGGAGAGTAATCCGTCACCCACGACGCGGCCTCTCATTCTGCGTACTGGACGATGCAAGAAGCCGAGGAGGGGGACGCTTCGCAAACTCAAACGATCGATCGAGTTCCTGAAAAACGGAAAGGGCGATCTCCATCACTAACGCCACTGGATTCGACTCCCGCGAAGAGGTCGTTCAGTGCCCCTCTTCACGGTCGACGAATCGTTCATCTCAGGTATCTGGCTGTGGGATTGTCTGCGTGCCAGAATCCTGGATGTGGCAAACCTCTGGCGCTCATTGATCGCGTTGAAGAGAAGAGGTACGACCTGGGCAGCGTACTTGTCATTCCGTGTCAGCAGTGTGGGATGGAGAATTTTATAGATACAGATAGCCCTGTAACTGCTCAACACCCTGGCCCCCGTGCTTCCACAAGCAACACCAAAGCTGCTTTGGGTAAGTGCGTTTTTCAATCTCATAAGATTTACTCATGATATTTGGGAGTCATTGCCACCCTATGGCTATGGAAATGTATGAGCACACTGTATGCGCGGCGGCCGCGAGCGTCTGTGTGTTTGCATAGACCTGCATGTTTGTGCATGTGTGCACCATACGCATGTATGAACATGCACATGCATATGCGCTCATGTGGACTTGCCCTCGCACACATACTATACACACGTGCATGACCGCTCCCAGGGCATGTTGGTGTTACATGTGTATGCGGGCATCTCCACTCATGCACATGAGTGTGCACATGCATGTGGGTGGGTACGCACACGTGCGTGAATGTATGTGTGTGTGTACGCGCGCGTGTGTTCTATTGCGTGTGAGAGCATGCATGTGTGTGTGCGTGTGCGTGTGTGTGTGTGTGTGTGTATGTGTGCACGGATGTGTGTGTCGATGGTGTGCATTTTTGTGATTGGTGAACACTCTGATCCCTAAACCGCGATACCGGAGCTCCCAAGCTACAGCCTCAGATTGATTTATAGTTCATCGTTGGGAATGAGTTCGCTGCTCATGATGCTGTTGCGGATGTTGCGGCCCTAGCTGAAATTGTCGAAGCTCGCCCTGATGCCAGTATCCTGTAGCACTCTGTCACTTTTGCATCAGCATGTTCGGCGATGAAGTTTGCAGAACAGCAAAAGCGGCTGGCCACCCTTCAACCGTTGGTCCAAGCAACGTGCTTCTCTAAATCAGTTGCAGTGCGGGCAGCTGCCAGTGGGTTGGTGATGAAGCACTTTGTATTGTCCTACAAACGAAGTGGTGAGCCAGCCATTTCCAGACTGATGAAGGAGCAAGTCGGAGGTAAGAAGCGGGTGACAGTCTCAAGGAAGATTATAATAGTGGTGGCTGAACACCTAGCGAAGAACCAGCAGCAACCCAACTGTAAGGAACGCCCTGTGGCACAGTGCTTCACTTGTTTATGCGCACCGTAAAATACCATCATTTTTGCCAGTGTGGGATCACATTCTAGCTCGCATAGTTGAAGAACAAGAGGACTCAATGTTGTCTGATTCGTTCCAACATGTCAGCTTTCATTGTAGTTTGATATGGGGCAGTGATAAGCGCTATCATAGCTACATGTACATGTATCACAACCAAGTGCCAACAGGAGAGTAATCATGGAGAAAAGTACCTATCGATAATGCGTGCACCCAGGGTTTTCCGGCAAATTTACTAGTTCAGCTATTCCATCCTTGTATTGTTCTGAACGCCGAGGGCTCTAGTGAGTTTATGCAACACCTAACAGCCAAAAATCCAATAAGTTATGACCAAAGCAGCAGCAGAGAAGTACAAGCAATATAGATACATGAATTTACCAATTTTAGGCAAATTTTGACAGTTTTTTGGATTTTTCTCCAGAATATGCACGGTGACCCCTATTTTCGCCACGGTAAACCTGTTCCATCCCACTTATAGAACGTGTTTGAAGTATCCACATATGGGGCAAACTCAAAAATAAGCTGCAAAAAATATTCAAAGTTTCATTTTTTGCGTCTTTTTGTTCTTCACCAGGAAATGACGACCTGGATCCCATCGTCAACCAAAGTGTACATTTTTCGGTGTTGATATCATCTAAGTCAATACCTCGAACAGTCTGTAAAATTTTATGTCATATTTTCTGTCCTAACTGATGTTATGGACGATTTCTCATCAATTTTGGGATTTTGTGTCATTTTGTGTCATCAAGGAAAATTGTGTTTTTGGCAAGACCTATTCAGGCAATTGAAAAACTGATGTTACTAAGCGAAAATATAAGGCTGTACCTATTCAAACCTGATGTCAGATTGGGCTGATGTTGAAATTAAATTTTTGGGCCTAACTGTCCCGAACCCCCTTAAGTAGCTTGTTTAGCAGTTCCTCCGGATAACCATTTTTGAGAAACACAGATTTCAGAAAACCTAGCTCATCCTTGAGTCGAGAGGGGGAACAGATTCGCCGCGCTCTATCCACCAGATTCTTCACCAGGTTGACCTTATACAGGTACGAACAATACGAGTCAAACACGATATATTGTCCGGTAATTGTTGGTTTCCTGTATATTGACGTTACAATTTCATCATTTGACTTCTCCACACGCACATCTAGAAAGGACACCGACACCACCGACTCAACCAGAGCAAGTCGAACACACGGTGCAGAGGAAGAGTGGTGGATCACTAAGCCAACCGAATGTGCCTTCTCCACCGTTGCCCTTGCCGCCACCGGAGCCACCACCAGTGCCGTTGGTGGCTGGGGTTGGGGAGGAGTCGGCAACAACGACAGTACCGCCAATCACAGAAATTGAGCCCATTTCTTTGACACAGTATCCGGCTGTGCGGACACCGCAGCACCCTCCGGCGCTTGATCCGTGGGTCCAGAGACCACGGAGGTCGACCGCCAATTATTCAACCGAAATATATGCTAGGAATGGCCAAGGCCCACGCGGAGCATCGAAGGAGACCGGAAGCCGGGGGCAAAACGGAACACAATCTCGGGAAGTAGATGAGGTAAGGACAGTGACACGGGACAGACGTAGGAAGGAGAACATGGATGGTATCAGACGACTGACTGGTGGTGAATATGAGTTGGGTGATGATGCGGCGGATGACGAGAATACAGATGACGACGAGGCGGATGACGGCGAGGATACAGATGACGACGAGCCGGGTGATGACGAGGCGGCGGATGAAGACGAGGCGGATGCCGGTGAGACGGCTGGTGGTGATGGGGATAAAACGGACGAGGAGGAGTCAGGTGGCAGGGAAGGTGATGGAGCTGATGAGGGTGAAATTCGTAAGAAGTCAGCTGTTGCCTTGCATTTGTTATCTCGTCCCGATTGTTTGATTGTGTATGATGATTCCCACTTCTCTGTACTGTGTCGTGCCCGTTATGTCCAGCAGTTGAAGGTCCTTGAAGCTGTTTGTATTCGTACGCATAAGCCCGATTTGTGTAAGCAAAAAGAACATGTTTTAGCACTTAGGTTATTTTCGTGAGTTTGCACCCCGTGTTCATGAGTTGTTTCTGCACTGTTCATGCCCGTTTGTCACACTTACTCTTTATTTTAGTTCTCACTTTTTGTAATACTTACCACAAGTTACCCGTCATGTGTCACACTTCTTTGGATTTTTAACCTTTGTTTTTCCCTTGATCTCTTTAGTTCCGTATTTCCACTGATGATCGGAACGTGAAAATCGATTTTGGAAACACACAAAACCAAACCTTGAACAAATTGTCATGTTGCGTGGTGATGTCTGCGGCATTCGTACTTTTCATTGCTATTATATCCCTATATCCCCTCCTTTTTGAAAATGTATTTCACCAATAAAATAAGGCTTGGAATTTTTTAAACATGAATATCGACGGACTTGCCCCTTCTGTTCATGCATTACCCTGCTCTAGTAATGGTTCATGAATCCGCCCAGTCCACATTCCTTCTCAATTTCTCTCTAGTAATGGTTCATGAATCCGCCCAGTCCACATTCCTTCTCCGTTTCTCTCCGTTTTTCTTTCCTTTCAGTTGCATCTTCCTCTCTGCTCTGTTTTATTTTCTTTTTTCGTTCGTCCCTCTTGATATTTGTACTTTGTACTGTTGAGGCAACGAACTGAAATAATAAAAACAAAAACAAAAACAAAACAGTAATGTATAGTTGAAGTAGATCCGATTTTATAATTCACCTTTGGGGCCCTGAAGTTTATTTGTTTTCAGTCAAACTTGGCCAACTAGTCATACGTATTGGATATGTTTATATGCAGCAGGAATTTTTGTCAAAATATTACATAGTTCTCCTGTTAATTTGAATTAACTGATTTGTTACCAAGGCAACCATCATCAATTCTTTCCACCTTCATTGTATGACCTTCCCGATGGAAATTTTGATTGAATGGCATACCATCTTGCAGCATTTTGAAGATACTTGACATTCAAATCGAAAAAACTTGGTGCACTCTCACCGGGAACGAAACTTCAAAAATAACCCCCCTGGCCCCCAGACTAATATTCATATCGCGGTTTTCGGTAGGAATCGGAGAATCCTCTCTTCGGTGAGAAGGTAGTATTGCCTGTGCCCTGAGCGAATTGAAATAAAAGGATACAACAACAAGCTTTGAACAGAACCAGCCACACTTGCCCACAATTTTAGTGTGTGACTTCAACGCTAAACTATGTGCATGGAATTCTACAGACCCGTTTACAGGAGAAGGGAAGCAAAGCTAAGAAAACACAATTTCTAACGATACATTGTTTGAGATGATACTACCGACAGGAACCGCGCCGGTACGCTCATAGAGCCTCTCGTTACTGATCCGATTCGGGAACACAATGCCGATTAGCGCCCGCAGCTGCTTTCGGTGGAAGGCCTCAATACGGCTCAGCTGCTGTTTCGTTGGTGCCAATGTTGCACAATTGTAGCAGAGTACAAGGAGTACAAAGGCATTGTAGAGCCGGATGCAGAGATCCTCCGAAACTAGCGATCTACGGATCCACAGCGTCCAGAGTTTACCAAAGACAACAGTTGCCAGTGTCTGTCGTCGTAGTATATCCTCGGCATCTTCTAATAGGGACCGAGTTTCTCGGTGGTTTGCCACTCCTCCTCGATGCGATCAGTGTGCTGTTCGATGTGCGTGTGGTCTGTTTTTGTCTCATTCACTTTCAAATCCCATTCGAGGAGCTTGTTGGATTTGGTTGAAAGGAGGGTCCTCAGCCTCTCTCCATCAGTAGTCACGAAATCAACATCGTCGGCGTCGCCGTAGGCAGTTTCAGTTGGTAATCCCAGGGAGATATCGGCAGGGGGAGGTGATAGAAGAAGAGGGCGAACATCACGCAGCACACCCTCAAGGTACACAATGAAAAGAACAGGAGACAACGAGTCACCTTGGGGTGTGCCGCGGAGAGTGGGGAATGACAGGCCCTTAGCGGATAGGAGTACAACCCGCAGTACAGTGTCCTGGAGGAGGTAACTGATCATTTGGATTTCATCCAGCTGCAAGAACGATACCAGCACCGAGATGAGCCATGGCCTGCTTATACAGTCAAACGCTTTTAACATATCAATGCCTAGGATATCCAGCGCACAGTGATAGCGTTGGCATTGAGCCGCCAACCATCGGTATGACCACACAACGTCTGTGGTGTTTCTGCTGGGCCGGAAACCACTCTGTGTGTGTGCAACGAAGTTGTCGACGTCGTTGTTGATCCTCCGCAGCACAATCAATGATAGAATCTTGCTGAGCGCTGCACCACGAGCCGTAGGTGAGCGACTGGTCCCCTTGATTTGCCAGGCTTTTGTAACGGAATAAGCGACTCGCTACCAATGCTGTTCAGGGGTAGGCCTGTCTCGACGGCAGAGTTGGGGATGAGGAGGTGACGTTCCTCAGGCTCCTCTGGGAGCTCAATGTCTTCTTCACTTCGAACGCTTTCGTCTCAACGTAATGACAATAGTACAGAACAAGACTTTGGTGTAGGTTGATTCAATGTCCGCGGCTTGTCGTCAAGCCTAAAGAAACAGCAGCCTGCTGATGACCTTCGGAAATACAAAATTAAAAATAAAATAAAATAAACTAGAGACTGAAATAAAGGACGGCTGCGACGAACTAGCTGGTGACTACAGGATATTCTGCTTACCAACAGCGAACAGGCATTATGGGTTCTCTATTCACAACAGCCTGTTTGAGCGTATTCATCGGATATGGTCAGTATCAGACCGAGTGGCAGCGATACAAATCAATTTGTCCAAGAGAAGTGCTTTATCTCTCGTCAATGTGCATGCGCCAACGGCAACCCACGTAGCAGCAGCTCATGTCCATCTCGACGACTTCTACTCAGCACTCGAAGATTACCTCGGTTCGGTAAGGTCCAGTTTGCTCGTTCTCGTGGCTGGCGACTTCAATGCCAAACTCGGCCAGAGGGATGACTCAGGCGTGAGTCCACGTCCACGACCATACCGTGAACCGGTCGGTATGGTCGTGGACGTCGTAACTACAGCGGAGCTATGCTAGCAGATTTCTGTGAGTCGTTTGGTCTCTTTGCATGTAACACTACCTTTCAACATCCAGCTAGGCATCTAACAACCTGGACAGGTTAAAAGCGCAACGCAAACGGCGGTTGCTCTATTCCTATAATCAAATAGATTTCATCTTGTGTAGCAGCAACCAGAAGCAGATTTTCACAGATGCCCGATCCTATGCTGGGACACTGGTGAAATCAGACCATCGGCTGGTTGTCGCATGCGCCCGTCTGAGCAGGATCTATGGTCTGTGAGCACATAACAACAAAAAAAAGAACCGCGAAAGCTCAGAAGTTTCAGGTTCATAGATTGAGCGAGCACACTTGCCGGCAAAACTTCCAGTCCCAACTCACCCATCGGATCGCCAAAGACGCAGTAGACACATCCACACTGGAAGCACACTGGACATCAATCTCATCTTTCATACAGCAAACGGCAAAGAATACCATTGGACTGGCGCAGCCCCCCAAAGAAGCAACAGTGTTTCATGGATGATTAGCTACATTCCTGGTCGGAAGAGAAAAAAGCGGCTGCGACTGCTGATAACTACAAGTAGGGATTCACAAAAAGTGGCTGATCTGAAGCATCGGCGGAACACCCTCCCACACCGAATCCGGCTGCGAGCAAAGGATCTAGCATCGAATGAGCTGGACGCTCGGGCGAGGGAAGTAGAAGCAAAGAAGGATACAGCACAGATGTTTCATGCAGTCCATCTACTCCAGTGACAAAAACAACAGCCTATCATTGTGCATGATGAAACGGGTAGACAAGTAATACAGCCAGTCTCAGTAGCCATCCAAATCACCGACCACTTTTCTAAGTTGTACACGCCAGAGCCTGGTGCACTGTTTCTGTGGCGGCCGGGCCTCGCAGACCAGGATTGCGCTATTCAGTACCGCCGGCTTTAGTGGCCCATTTCTGAGGCAGAGGTGACACAGGCAGCTGGAAAATTGAATAATGGCAGGTCAAGTAGTTCAGATAACATGCCAGGGGAGCTGCTAAAGTACTCACCTGCCCTCGTCTACTCCAATATCGCCCAGGCATTGTGTTCCCGAATCGGATCAGGAACGAGAGGCTCTATGAGCGTACCGGCGCGGTTCTTCTCAGTAGTATCATCTTGAGAGCTAGGTGGAGGCTCTTTGGGCACGTCCTCCGGCTCCTGGCTGACTCCCCACCATCACTGGCCATGGAAGCTTACTTTGCAGATCCTCGTCCAGTGTGCTGGAGGGGACGACCAAGACACACACTACGAACGCTACTACAAGACGATGCCAAGTGGATTGGACTTTCCTTGTCAAGCAAAGTCGATCTGGAGGCGTTCCGTGCTCTTGCTGTTGACCGAAGCGGTTGGGTGGGCATCTGTGCCCGAGTGGTGTCGGCACCCTATTTTTTGGCTTCTTTTCGCATATTTGTTTTTTTTCAGAAACTGTTGTGGTCTTTCGTATCTATTTGAAATGGCTTATGCGAACACGTTTGGAGGGTTTGCAAGATTGGCGTGCCCATTAATGCAGCTGCAGGCCATCCTGATGTCTACGTGAACAAGCACATAATAAGAAAAGGTCTGTTCCCACACCGGAGCTCGCGCTATTCCGCCGACTTTACTTGACACTTGACTGACTCACGACTGCCGTCCAGAGCACACGAGAAGTCCATCGAACCTTCGACTCGGCAAACCTGCAAGAAAGCACCACTCCCTGCTCAACTGTGTTTCGGGGAATTCATCCCTCATCAGTTGAGCTTGAGTAGGCTGAGGAAGATTGTGCCTGAAGAGCACCACTTATATAGTGCTCTCCAGGCACAAACATCACCACGGATACAAACTTACAGAGACGCTCCGAGACGCACTAACAGAGAACGAAGCGTCTCTGTATGTTTGTATCCCTGGTGATGTTTGTGCCTGGAGAGCACTATATAAGTGGTGCTCTTCAGGCACAATCTTCCTCAGCCTACTCAAGCTCAACTGATGAGGGGTGAATTCCCCGAAACACTGTGTATTGAGCAGGGAGTGGCCCCTTTTTTCAGGTTTGCCGAGTCGTAGTTCGATGGACTTCTCGTGTGCTCTGGTTGGCTGTCGTGAGTCAGTCAAGTGTCAAGTAAAGTCCGCGGAATAGCGCGAGCTGCGGTGTGGGGAGCAAACCTTTTCTTACAAATCATCGCCGAAGTCGCAACCACTACTAAGCACATAATAATATATAAAATTAATAATAACATCGTTTGATATTGCAGAAATATAGCTGAGCGCCGAAGCATGAAAAATACTGGCTTGAATATGTTACGAAATGAGTCAGAGCTGAATCTGATATTAAACAGTATACCTAAAGGAGGACCTCAACAGGGACTCATAGGTCCTTGGCGGATCATGGCAATAGAAAAGGTACAAAATCCTCGGTCTTCTTCATGGTTCGTCTATTTAATGTTTCGAATTGTTGATACCCCCCCCCCCCGTTTTTTTATACTGATGAAGAAATGGAGCAGAAGTTTAAGGAAGAGGGTGCCATAATGTTTGAAAAGTCTGCGAATTTCACTGCTTTTCGAGCAGAATTTGTCATTGTTTAAGAGAATTTTACGTAAAAGGGCAAATAACCCATAGATTCAATTAGCAAATCTAAAGGCCATTTGGGAAGCGATCAGCTAAAACATGTCTTTGGGTTTTCGTAAAAAAAGGTTGGGAAATTATGAAATGAAAATAAATGTTTTTAATGAAGCGCGTTAACTCTTTTCTTCTTTTATTCACCATGGTTGGTTAACACCCACATCTCCCGTACTGGCTGATTTTCTTCTCATGCCATGAGGTGTTGTCTATAATAATAATAATAATAATAACTCTGAGCTTCATTCATGATGACTGTGGCGATAACCTTCTAAAATTGTGTTCAAAGACTTGTTTGGCGGTCTAGTTCAAGTACCATATATTTTCGGTTGTAAGTCGACCTTTTACGACTACAAATAGAAGGAGAAAGGGTGGGGTCGACTTACAACCAGGATTCGACTTATAACCGGGAACTATCAGTATCTTACAAAAAACTAAGGAATGTTTACATGATTTGTTGTATTCCTTGTATTTTGCATTGCTTTTATTTTACATCGCAAGTCAAACGGGCAATCATGCCCAATGTTATGATGACGATGGAAAGGGAGAAAAGATTAAGAACAAGATTAATTATCCTGGATTATGGGGAGTGAAGAAAATGGTGAGTCTAGGAATCTCTCCTTACATCATCAACATTGGTCATGAAAGTAGACTTTCAATGTTTGTTTGTTTGTATACTTTATTTGAATTCGCAAATCCAAACGAGCACAAATGCTCAATGACAAGGCAGCGAATATGTTATTATGTTACAGGGAAGGAGGGTTGGGGAGAAAATAAGGAGAAAAAAG
Organism: Sycon ciliatum; assembly: GCF_964019385.1. NCBI lineage: Eukaryota > Metazoa > Porifera > Calcarea > Leucosolenida > Sycettidae > Sycon > Sycon ciliatum. Next base: position 29,780,627 of record NC_088651.1, on the reverse strand, counting down.
TGAGAATGGTAGATATCTCAATGAAAAGCGAAGCGTTATCAAACTACAAGTAAGCCAGCGAACGATAAGTCGATAGTTCTGTAACCCGCCTAATAAACTACATGTAAGTACTTTTTTCAGGCGTGCAGTGGACTGTCATTAAAACAGAAACAGTAAAAAATAATAATAAGGCACGAATTTTGTTAGTCCAGGGGATGGCCCACGCCTGGTAAAGAGAATAAAATAATAATAGAAAATAAAATAAAAATAAAAAATAAAAATACAAAACAAACAAACAAAGTACTAACAGTTACTGCTAACGACAGTACTTGCTACTAACATCGGGAGGAAAAAAGGCCCAACCCTGCCCTGCCAGTTACGGACTTACGGGGGTCGCCATGGCAAATATTAATGGTAAACAGTGAAAATCAATCACAGACAGGAAGCTGTCTCAGGGCAAGTTTCTAATCATACCATCAGGAGGATCGGAGGGCACACGGTACGACGGCAGCTTTGAAGCTGCTGAGAGACGACAGTACTCTGACTGCATTCGGTAGGACGTTCCAAAGGGCACTACCTCGGGAGGCAGGGCGAGATCGTCCGGCGTGGGTTCGTGTAGCTGGTAGACGGAGCCCCAGGGCGAGATCCAGCCGCGTCCTACGATCCGCGCAGCGTACGAAGAGCTCCTGGAGGGATGGACTCGCACTGGCGTGTATGCACCTCCAGACAAAGACCAGGACCTTCTGCCGATGTACTTCTCCAATCCTGAACACCTGCATGCGTTCCAGGAGATCACTGGCACGAGAGAACCCCGGCCGGCCATAAACTGCTATTGCCCCACGGTTTTGTGCTACTTGGAGCCGGTCGGTCTGGGCCTGAGTTAGACCTGGGCTAAACACAACGAACCCATACAGTAGATCCGGCATGATAGCTGCCTTGAAGAACAGCACACAGCTAGCAAGTGTTAGCGACTTTCGTGTCCACCACAGAGTTCCAATTTTCTTATTGGCTTTCATGACGCTCGCATCGACCTGGGGCTGCCATGCCATGCGTTCATCCAAGATGATGCCAAGGTAGCGGGCACTGGTGACGCTTGGCACGGGTATGCCATCACGCTTTACCACAACGTTGGGACTCTGGCCATTGAATCCTGCAAAGACAAGGAGCTGACTCTTGGTGGCGTTGAGGATGAGACCACGGGAGGCTAGCCAGCGACCTAGGTTAGAGACGGCTGTTGTGAACTCAGAAGAAACGAGGTCAGCGCTGCGGCGGGTGGAAGTCAAGGCTATAATTATCGTCTGCAAACTGGATTGACATAGTCGGGCAGGTAACAATCGGTGTAACAATCAGTGCGTCTCTAGTGTATATGCTGAAGAGCAGCGGCCCCAGGACCGAACCCTGCGGAACACCGCAGGTGCATGTAACAACCCTGCCGAGTCCGGTACCAGTGCGCACTTGCTGTTGGCGACTTGACAGGTAATGTTTGAACCAAGTCAGTGCTCCTCCAGTAACGCCAATGTCAAAAAGGTCCTGGATAAGAATGCTGTGCTTGACTTTGTCGAAGGCTTTCGACATATCTAGAAGGCAGGTTGCCACAACTAGACCGTCATCTCGCCCCGTGTCGACTCTGTCAGTTGGTAGGGCAAGAGCATCTTCCATAGAGTGCCCATGACGGAACGCAAATTGGGTCACTGGCAAGATGTTGGCCGGGTTGACTTGCTGCAGCAAGCGCTCCAAAGCACCCACTGTGACAGGTAGAAAGGACACTAGGAAATGCTCTGCAGGGGTCCCGCAGGCAGGAGTAGTTCGGATGGCCGAGTGATGTCGGTGACGACAGTCTCGAAAGCAGACGTAATCGCCTCCACACCACACGATGGCCCCTGATGTGTCCGCTTTCGACCGGTAACGGAGTTTATGACGGACCATAGCTGACGGGGGTTTCCCGTGTTCTCCGCGCACTTGTTTCGAAAGAACTCGTTCCGTTTACGTCTGTAGGCATTTGATGCACCGGACCGGGCCTGTTTGAATGCTGAGTGGGCCTGCTGGCAAGTTTTGTCTGATAGCCAACGCTTGTGCAGCCTGTTCTTCCGCATAGTGAGCTGATACAGCTCTCTGTCCGACCACGGTGGTTCGCTTGGGCGTTTCCGGCTTTGCTTGCAAGTGAATGGAGCATGGCGATCCAGAACAGTTAAAAACTTTGAATGCCAGTCTTCACATTTCATCCACGTTAGCCTGAGCAGGAAAAGCATATAAGTTAGCAGCAGTAAGGTCATTTCGGAAGTCGCTTATATTGATACTGTGGAGATTTCGGGTGGATGTAGCCGGCTTACTGGTCGACTGCTTGGGCACGGAAATGTCCAGCTTGGCAAGAACTGCAAAGTGGTCACTGATCGTGCACTGAATGGCATCGCACATCGCTACTGTTTCGGGACGGGCTAGGATTAGGTCGATTACGGTACCTTGGAGGCAGTCGGGCGTCACGCGCGTGGCACTATCCACGTGGTTTGCCAGACCATATGCACCTGCCAAGTCAAATAGATAGCGAGTTTGATAGTGTGTCCTGCTGGTATCAATACCAGGCGGTCTGCCATTCGTGTTGAAATCGCCGAGGAGAGTTATTGATGGAGTTATCCGTGAGGCTCCGTCAAGCGCTCTCTCTAGTCGGGTCCAAAAGCTGATTGGCTCAGTTGGTGGGCGGTAGACACAAGCAAATACATGGTGGGGTGTCCCAGAATTCGTTGTCTGTAACCAAAGAGCTTCCAGGCCATCCTGCGCAAGGTCCAGTCGAGGTTGGAGAGCAAGAGATGAGCGATAGGAGAATACCACGCCGCCTCCTGGGCGCCCACGGTCAAGTCTCACGAGGGAGTAGTCTGGGATGACTAGTTCTCCATTACTGATAGTCTTATCCAGCCATGTCTTTGCAAGGCCAATCACGTCGATCTGGGAGCTATCTAGGAGTGCCTTAATTTCATGTGTCTTGTGTCGCAGACTGCAAACATTTAGGAATGCAATTGTCAAGGGAGTTGACCTATTTTGTGGAGTACTGTGCCTGGTGAAAATGGTGATGCATAGGAGAAAACTTGCGTAACACAATACAAAGCAATCAAAACGAAGATAAAGAACAATCGTGCGAGCGAAGAATCAATCTATGGGCTACGGCGCCAGATCCTCGGCTGTGAGCGGATTCTGATGGGCTTCTTGGCTTTCCTTTGCTTCCTGGTACGAACATCTGTGAAAGCTTCAGAATCAGAGCCACCGTTCTCGTCTTCCATTTCGGAGCCGACATCTTCCCAGCTTCTATTTTCCGGGAGCTCATCCGCCGACGACTTGACCTTGTCGCAGCTGTTTTCATCTTCAACAGTGTGTGTATGTACGTGCTTGCGGGTGGTCTGGTTCTTGCGCGTCCCAGCTGATCTTGTGCTAGGCATCCCATTGACCTTGTCAGGTACGGTGGACTCGAATGGACGTGAGAGTTGAGATGTGTTAGGTCAGGCCAACTATTTTTTGTTGTTGTGTTTAGTGGAAGGGAGTGGTTAGCAGTGCTTCTTCGGGTGAAAACTTTTAAACGCAGAATTGAGACCTCCGGATACGGGGTTGACTTATAACCAAGGGCGACTTACAATCGGTAAAATACGGTAGCAGTAGTATAGGTCGAGGGGGTTCTGGCTGACCTGGCGGTGAGCCAAAATCGACTTTCTCGATCGGCCCCCTCCCCCTATACTACTAGGGGAACGTGTGAGATAATGACTCTTGCCAGGAGATAGGTCTCTCCTACGCTATAGTTCTAACCCTTCAGTACACTTCTTATTCTTTATGGTAGGAAATGTGTGTGGAAGATCTAAGTACTAATTTTACAGCTCCATGGAAAGAAATGTGTGTGTGAGATCCAAGTACTAATTTTACAACTCCAAGTACTAATTTTATACCTCCAACCACTGATCCAATGTTGGCTCAACCCCATTCCAGAAAAGTGAGCCAACTTGCTCCCTCCGAGAAATCGGAAGTGAGCCAACTTCAGCTTTTTCACTTACCCAATCTTGGCTCACTTCGAGGACTGATGTGGGATCGGTTCCTGAGCCAACTTCTGGTGGTTAAGCTTTGGATGATTCACCACCATCAATCGGTAACTTATACACATTTTCCATCTCATCATCAACAATATATTTCCCATCTTCTAGCTCTCGTGATATCTTTTCAGGATACTCAACTGTTTCCTCTTTTAGTTTTGCTAAGGGATGGATTATTTCCACATATATCTTTTCTTGTTTTTTCTGCTTACAAAGATCAGGCTTATGCAAACGAATACAAACAGCCTCAAGTACTTTCAACTGACTAGCGTACCGTGCACGACAAAGAACAGAAAAACTAAAATCATCATACACCTGCAGACACTTAGGGTGAGACAACAGATGAAGAAAAACGGCAGACTTCTTACGATCACAATCACCATCCGATTCCTCGTCTCCACCAACCGCAACCTCGTCCCCCGTCTCATCTTCTAACTCATCCTCAGTGTCGTCCTCCGTGTCATTCTCCTCATCACCACCGATCGGTCCCAGGCTCGCTTCACGTTGCTGAACCTCTGTTCGTTGACTCCTCCTTTGATCTTGATGGTAATTTGTTACCATTGTTGTTGTTGTCATTGTTGTTGTTCCTGTTGTTGCTAAATCTTCTGTTCCCAGTGTCTTCGCCGGTGCTTGACATCCAGTACTGTAATAATTCATTGAATAATTAGCCGTTGATCGTCTAGGTCTTTGAATGTTGATCGTGTTGTTTTCTCTGTTGAATTCCGTTTCCTTCAGCCTTCTTTCTTCTTGTTCATGTTCAGTGCTTACCTCATCCGTATTTGCCCGTTCCAGCGACACCACAGACTCAGCCCCAGCACTGCCGATGGCAGATGCAGGTGGCGGTTCTGGGGGAGGCAACGGCAACGATGGCGATGGGGGCATCACCATGATCACCTCGCCGCAGCGTCCACTTTGGTCTTGAGCTGAATGTTGTTGTGGTGTACTTTCTTGTGTTGTTATGGTGCATTGTGTTATAACGTTAGTGACAATGTGCACATTATCCATCTCCACGGCTCTCGATACGGGTAATGGAGGCACTATTGCCGTCGACGGCAATTGTGCTAACGATGGCTCTGATCGAGGGTTCTTAGGTGGCCTGCCGCGTTTGGGTCGCAGTGCCCGCGCCGAGCCAGTCAGCATGTGCAGTGGGACCTGCTGCTTGATACGTGCGTTCAGATGTTGAAGAGTCCTACCAATGTACCGACTACCGCATTGTCGGCACTCAAATTGGTATACCAATTTAGATGCGAGTTGGGTTGGTAGGACATCCTTCCTCACCGTGAACGCACGTACAGTTGTGAAAACCGGTACAAAATGTACCGCGTAGTACGTTTTTTTGTTACAATTTTGCGGACCACGCGACTCATGGATAATGAGAGGTTACCTTTCCAAGGGAGAGAAAGATACGTGGGACATTTGTCCGGGCCAAAACGTGAAGCAACGTGAAGCGAGCCTGGGACCGATCGGTGGTGATGAGGAGAATGACACGGAGGACGACACTGAGGATGAGTTGGAAGATGAGACGGGGGACGAGGTTGCGGTTGGTGGAGACGAGGAATCGGATGGTGATTGTGATCGTAAGAAGTCTGCCGTTTTTCTTCATCTGTTGTCTCACCCTAAGTGTCTGCAGGTGTATGATGATTTTAGTTTTTCTGTTCTTTGTCGTGCACGGTACGCTAGTCAGTTGAAAGTACTTGAGGCTGTTTGTATTCGTTTGCATAAGCCTGATCTTTGTAAGCAGAAGAAACATGTAGTTGCGTTAAGATTGTTTTCTTGTTTTTCATCAGCTTTTTCTGTAATAGGGGGTTTCCATCCTCAGTTGAGTGCTGCTCTCACCTCAGCAAGGGTTTCTTTTGTGGGTATGTAAGACGTATTTTTCACCTGATCATCTTTACATGATGTGGGTGGTTTCGAAAGTGTGAAGGTTTTCATCTTTCTTTCTGTGATATATTTTTTTCTTTGCCTGTGAAATACACCAGCAGTAATGGGGATGAGAAGAAGAAGAAGGAAAAGGAGGTATTATCAAGTTGTTTGATCTTCCCGATGTTCCCGATGTAATTCTCGATGTTCCCGATGTTGTCGGTGTAATTCCCGATGTAATTCCCGACGTTCCCGATGTAATTTCCGATGTTCCCGATATTGTCGGTGTAATTCCCGATGTTCCCGATGTAATTCCCGATGTTCCCGATGTAATTCCCGATGTTTCCGGTGTTGTCGGTGTTGCCGGTGTTGTCGGTGGTGCCGGTGTTGTCGGTGGTACAGATACTGCAGGTACATTAATAGGTGGACTAAGATGTGTAAGCGGAACACAAATCCAGAATTAATTTTCTTCCCAACATTTGTTTATTACCAACCCATTCACTTTGACACACTGAGCTAGAAAAGCAATTCCTATAAAAATCATAAATTTGCTCATTTTTTCTCTATCATAAACCGTTTTCCTTTTTCCCATCAGACAATACCAGTTACATCATAGGTTGAGGGTAATCTTGGTAGATTGTCCACACCAAGAACATCTGGTAATGATTTCGGATCAAAATCTAACCTAGACTGATGACATTGTAAGTTTCTTGTATCATTTTCAGGGTCAACACTCATCGAACAGCTGGAACGTTTTATGAGATATACAACAGCGCCAACTATAGGAATTACAATCAGAGATAAAAGATAGAGTTTGGGGTCTGTCAAATGAGGATTATCCCCGTTTCCTGGTTTCGTCCGATCGTAAGGTGGTTGTGTAGTGATATATTCTGTTGGTGTTGACGTTTCACTAGGGATGTCAACCGGAGTCGTTGTTTCACTTTGGATGACAGTAGGAGGTTTTGTTGTCAAGCAGGGTCCATCCTTATCCAACGGATCACGAATACAACCAAGAGCAAATGGTAGAATGGTCAACAGTATTAACAAATGACGTATTTCCATTTTTTATCTACATATAGTTAAGATTTTCAGTACTCATGATAAACCAGCTCCCATTCATCAATGAGATTGTATCCACTCACAGTTGGTAATGTCAATGTGTTGTTGATGAAGGTCAGATATGCCGTTGTTATATCATTTTCTGTGATGTATCGGTTTATTGCTTTTTCTCCTAACACATCTCGATACGGTACATGGAAACGTCTTCTGGTACCACTTGTTTCTTGACCGACTGTGAAGAGATTCTCAATGACAATCAGTTTGTTGGTTGGACTTTTGTAAATAGGAAAAGCATGAAGTATGGCTTCTGGTGGAGTGGTTGATGAGCTCGGGATTTGATTTTCACCTTTCCATCATTTCTGTCAACATAATCCTTTGTTGTTGCTGAGTCATCCTCTGTTGACTGTCGGAGATTGACGATGTGATTCAATCCCATGTTAAGATTTCCTGCCATCTGATTGAGTCCACTCGTCCAGAGAGTCCGTCTTTGTGATGTGTTGAGATATTCTGATGTCACCACAGATGTTCCTGTTGATGGTTGCTTCACATTCACAATTTCCATTCCACCCATGTCAAGATTTCCTTTCATTTCCAGTGTACCACTCACCATCAGTCGTGTTTGATCATCATCAACATGCTTCCTCAATGAAGTATCCACTTTTCCTATCTCACTTGTGACCCACCCCGTTGGTGCCGCACAAGTGGAACTCACTCCATCATACCCAAGATGACAAATTCGATGAAAGTTCATGTCATCATGACCATTCACATCTCCACCAGCTTTATCCAGCTTTTCTTCACTGATGACAAATAACTCCCTTTTTTGGCATAGGAATCAAGATTGGTCGAATTAGCTTCCAAGGCTGTTCCAAATTTAGAACTCATCTTCCTTATGAAACTCGGATGTTGAGCCATAAATAAATGTAGAAGAGAAAAGGACATATGGATACGAGTTAAGAGTAACTCTCCATCACTGTAACATGATACTTTATACAGTCAGAAAGTGCAATAACTAGGCACAAAACTGACAGAGTACTGAAACATTCGACGTCCTGACACCTAGCTTCAACACATCTCCGTAGCGCTAACCGACAGCCTTCCAACTCTTTGGTCTTTCCATAACCTTGAACCTTCCAAGTTGGAAGGCTGTCGGTTAGCGCTACGGAGATGTGTTGAAGCTAGGTGTCAGGACGTCGAATGTTTCAGTACTCTGTCAGTTTTGTGCCTAGTTATTGCACTTTCTGACTGTATAAAGTATCATGTTACAGTGATGGAGAGTTACTCTTAACTCGTATCCATATGTCCTTTTCTCTTCTACATCTTCCTTATCTCTGTATATATTTTTTCTTGAGAGCGTTGGAACAATAAAAAATGATCCATTATAGGTATAAACCATGGAAATGATTAACTTTGATGAGCACAAGGAGAAACCAACAAAGCATCAGTAGGTGCAGAAATAAATAAATAAATAAATAAATCATCACTACTTGCTTCCTGATTGTCACTACATGATGATTGGACAAACGGGATGTGGGAAGACAAACACACTGTGTAATATACTTCTACAATCATGGTTGAAGTGTGATAAGGTCATCCTTAATACAATAAATCTTCAACAACCAAAATATCAACTTCTTGATGGGTTTTACAATGGAATATCTCCTGGTAAACTTATCATTGAACAACCAGACAAGGTGTGTCCAGTGGAGGATCTCGATGATCAGGAAAATAAGGTGATAATTTTTGATGACATCAAGATTGACAAAAAGCACATGACAAAAGTGATAGAATACTTCAGTCTTTCTCGGAACAAGAAATGTAACTGTATATATCTTTGTCAATCATACTATGATGTACCGAAATATATGCGGAGAAATACCAAGTGCTTCCTCCTGTACAAGGGCTTAGACAACAGAGATGTCCAATGTCTAGCACATGATCACTCCAAACATCTTAAGAAAACCGAGTTTGCGGAAGCCTATGATATGGCAACAGAGAAACCACATTCATTTTTCATGCTTGATAAAACAGCAACATATCAGCCAGAGATGTACCGATGTGGATTCGATAGGTTCTTGGAGAAGTGAGAAGAATAAAAAAGGTATTGGTAGATAAGCATGCCACATTTTACTCAAGTAGAAAATCCTGAACGTCGGAAGGAGGTCATTAACACCTTTCTCAAAAATCGGGAAATTCTCAAGCAACGTCCACTGGAAAAAAGGATCGGCAAGCAACAGCAGGAGGAGTTTGTAGAAGACTTCCAAAAACCTGTTGTTAAAAAATTAACCAAACAAAGTGAGGAAAACGATAAACGGCAGGATGCGCTCCTTCGACAACTTCAGACTAACCAAGCAGCAATCACAACAGCCCTCCATCAAATTCCATCGGTTATGGGTTCATTCATCAAACCCATTGGAGGTAGTACTCCTGAACCATTGGATGGTATAACTTCTTCTTTCATTACTGACACTGATAAATCATTCAACCAGAAAGATATTGGCCTCATCAATAAGTACATAGGAACTAATGTTGAAATACAGAATGAAAAAAACATCAAAAGTAGTAATAACTTGAAGAAGGTGAAAGACGTGTTGGGGAGAATAAGAGGGGTACAACTGCGCTCTGGTTCAGTAAGTGATAAAGATGTAAACAAGAAACATGTAAAAGATTCCATAGACAAAGTGAGGAAATGGATAGACTTCATTATCAGTGCTGACAGTAGTAGGGTGAAACCGATACAAGTTACTGTTCTCCCCTGGCCCCTGACACACATCAACACAAGCCCTTGATTGTGTCTCAATTTTTATATTATAACAACAAAATGACGAAGGTGCAGAAGGAGCATGGAAACGAAGGTCAAACGAAATGACAACAGGAAAGACACGGATAAACCACAAAGAACAAGCATTTAATAATAAATAATAAAGCGGATACAAATCCATACCGACCAGCCACCAAAATCTCTATTCCTTGACAAGACATACAGAATCCCTGGATTTCTCTCAAAATCCCGGAATGTCACGAAAACAAGTGAAAAAGAGCTTTCCCGCCAAAAAAAAAGGTTTGACGGCATAAACTGCAGATCCATACAATACTGTTCAACCCTGCAGTGCAGTTCGCTCAGTCGGCGCCCGCGCCTGCAAGTGCATATCTTGCAGGCTAGGCTGGTCAGGTTTTGAAAGTGCTATGCACAGTTCAAAATGCGATTGAGCACTGTAATTTTTGGAAGAAAAAGAACGGGACATTCCAGGCGATTCCATGGAGTTTTCCAAAACATTCTGTATACGACACAGATGTGACTTTAACGTTAGTTTGTTTGAAATCCCCGAGACCCCGGGAGCACTGTATGAAGCCTCTTTTACGGAGAAAAGAAACACAATGGATGAAAATGCAATACAAATTCAATGCAAGCTCAGAAAACCAGAAAAGGAAAAAAATGTAACCCAAAAGGTGTTCGTAAGTATCTGAGATCTGCTGAATGTCATTGGGCCTCTACGCACCTGTTATTTGTGTGTGTTTGTATGCTTGTGTGTGTTTGTGTTCGGATGCCTGGGTGTGTGTGTGTGTCTGCGTGTATAAATATGTGTTTGTGTGTGTGTTTGTGTGTGTGTGTTTGCGTGTGTCGCATCCCCAGCTCACAGTGACCGGACCCCGAAATCACTACGAGCGGCGACTGAATATAGATGTGTGGCCTCACGACAAGCCCAGCACAACCCAGGGGCCAACCAATATAGCTGGCTTGGTCCAAGTTCAACCCCACACAATCAACAGACAAAGACTGTTAGTTTTACGTTGTGAGAGGAATCAAATCCGAGCTCGAAGTAAACGAAGTCAGAGAGCTGAGACCGAGTCTCGACTGCTAGACTAGACTAGACCAGACTAGACTAGACTAAAACTAAAACTGAAGTAAAGGAGAGAATGAGAGCTTCTTTTATAGGGTGCTTCAGAGATATATGGCGTGATCGTTGCGAGGTGATTCCAGGAAATAGCAGAACAAGTCAAACCGGAATGTGCACAGCCAGTAAGCAGAAATGCAGAATATACGTACGGTGATCATTCGAGAAGAAAGAGAAAGAAAGACATCGAGAGAAGAAAGACCAAACTGGGACGTGGGGAGCCCGCTCACCCACGTCAGAGTACGATGTGAGTATATGAGGGTCACGTTGGGGAGCCCGCTCACACAACGTGCCATAGTTCAGCGGCTTCTTATGGTAAGTTCTGCTGCATTCTTGGTATTGCTTGCTTGATACTCTGATCTCTCGTGCGGTCACTGCGGTGACGGTTTTGGTTCTTGCACACGTCTTGGCTCTGCACTCTTAGCACTTAGCTCGGTTGGTTAGTCTTGGCTCTTTGCACAAAGCACCGAGGTATCGTGGAAACCTGTAGAACGTCGTAGTGACGTGGTTTTGCACAAAGCCTGGAGTCACATTTCCAGGAAGTGAAGCACTTCCAGGAAACGTACAACGCGAGAACCTACCTGACCAATAATTGTTGTGCGTGCGTTACACAACACCCACAAGGCTCCTTGCTGTTATGTCAGAGATGACCGGACCTGACAAGACATGCCTGATTAACCATTTGCTGTATGGTACAACATTGTGAAGAAGAGGTTGTTGCGACTTCGGCGATAATGGGGGAAGTATGTGTTGCTCCCTATGTGGGTGCTTGCGCTATTCCTGCCGGCTCGAATTCTAAATTCACTGACTCACGACTGCCATCAAGAGGATATGAGAAGTCCACCGAACCGTCCACTCGGCAAACCTGCAAGAAAGCACCCCTCCCTGATCAAGACACAGTGTTTCGGGGAATTCACCCCTAATCAGTTGAGCTTGAGTAGGCTGAGGAAGATTGTGCCTGAAGAGCACCACTTATATAGTGCTCTCCAGGCACAAACATCACCAGGGATACAAACTTACAGAGACGCTCGGTATCCAGCGCGACAAACATCTCGTGAACACTAGATAGCAGCGTGAGTCAGTGTCGCTCATGCAGGTGCTGAACAGATGCTGAGGAGATGATTTAGAGGCCACGTTTGCTATGACTGAAGATAGCGAGGTGGACACCGAGTATAGCGCTAGTATTGGTAAGATGGCCCGTGTGCTGCTAGCAATGGCAAAGCAGGTGATCTTGGAACAATGTGAATCTGAGATGAAGACGGACCTGATCTACAGGATGTCTCTGCGTCAGGTTCAGGAGCACGGTGCGTCTTACCAGGTCGCACACGGACAACAGGGTGATACTGCCAAGAAACCATTGGGAGGATCACGTCTAAAGCCCACTATATCGGCGCATTGCAAGTCGATATCGGTTGGATACGCCGAGAAGAAGCTGGAGTCTTTGCCTAAGGAAAGGAGAGGGCGAGACTGTGTGGAACACAGAGATAGGTTGTGTGTTGTCAGGTCCAGCGTCTGCAACGTGTCGAAACAGTAAGCCTGTGACCGTGTCATTTGTCACAGCCTAAATCGACGAGCTTGGAACAATTGAGTTGGCAGAAGTGGTGAGCACTGATATTCCACCTTGGTCACCATTGCAGCAGCAGATGACACGTAGTGAGCCCCGAATCGCTTGACTTGTGAGCTGTTGTACGACGCTGAGAAGTCCTTTGGGGAGGGGGGGGGGGGATTTTACAAACCCACAAGTTCTCGCTGGTGACATGGATTGGTATTAGCTTGAATGTCGCATTTCGACTCCGCCGTACCGCTGATGCATCATGCATGGTATACGCTATATGCGCTGTGTGCGATTTACTGTATACGCTGTCATTTGCATGCTATAATTATCTAGTGGTCTTAGACTGAGTCAAGCGTTAAGAGTCAATAGTTGTCCTCGTGCTGTGTGCTCGTTCGTTTCTGACACTTACGAGAATCAGAGGCTTCATAACAAAGCATTTCACACACAGCGTCTACAACTGTTCCCTTCAATCAGTGCAGCAGATAATAATGCTCAGAGATATGCGAGGTTTGTTCATCACGTATCCAGCAGTACTCTATATATACAAGTGCACAGTTCTACAACTGTTCCCTGCGTTCAGTGGCGTAATTGAGAATACTTACAGTGTTGTGAGGTTTGGTAGACCAGAGAACACACCATCACTTAAAGTCTGGATCTGATTATTGTACAAATTTCTACAAACGACAAGCCACAAGGACAATGTTGTTGTTGCTTAGTTCCGGGTAGTGCACAAAACACCTAGTCTAGGATATAGTAGTTCTAATCTAAAAGGCCGAATGTGTACGCTTCTCGTTGGCTGAAAATTCGAATGTGGCTGTCCGCAGCCGACCCTGCACTGTGGTTTTGCTGTTGCAAATGTGAGGTGTGAGAGAGAACATGATCTTGTTTTCAGAAATAACCCAGACTCCTAACCCACAACATGATTCATATGCAACTGGGTTAGGCTGCGCAGTTCACATATAACACTGTAAAATATAGTTTCCGTCATTGTTCTTCTATTGTCAAGCATGAGGTGTGTTGCAAAGCTAAGAACATACAATTTCTAACGTTACTTTAGTTGATATTGCAGAAATATAGCTGAGCGCCAAAGCATGAAAACCATTCTGACTTGAGTATGTTACAAAATGCGTCAGAGCTGAATATGATATTAAACAGTATGCCGAAACGGAGACTTCCCCAGAGACTCATAGGTCCTTCGCGGATCATGGCGATAGAAAAGGTACAAAATTCTCAGTCTTCTTTATGGTTCGTTTAGTTAATGTTTTGATATGTTGATACCCCCCCCCCCCTTTTTTGGTATATTGATGAAGAAATGGAGCAGAATTTTAAGGAAGAGAGTGCCAAAAGGTTTGAAGGGTCTGCAAATTTCAATGCTTTTCGACCAGAATCTGTCATTGCGTTAGAGAATTTTCCGCAAAAGGGCAAATATCCCATAGCTTCAATCAGCAATCTTAAGGCCATATAATCTTCGTTTCGCGTTCCCTAAAACTTCAGAACATTAGAAAGTTATAGAGGGATACATGATTTTGAATTTTGCATTGGGCACTGTGGGGCAGCTCTGAAAATGTAGGGAGATTTTGTTGCTCCATTTACTGTGCGCTGCTGTCGTGGTATCCCATGCACGTAACAATATTTAATCCAATAATTCGGGTTTAACCTCTTGACGGTACCCAGTTACTGCTCTGGACATCTGGACATCGTATTCCATTCTGGGTTCTGACCTTCTTTCAAACTCTTGCTCGTTACGTCTCAGGTAGACGCAACCTCTCTGTGTAGGATCTGAATGCACGCGTTCTTTAAAGAGGAAATAGCATTAAAAGGCCCTTTCCTCTTTGCGTACCACCTGCGATTGTCGGCTGTAGTCGGACGTTCCCTTGCTATTTGGATAGGGACCAAGTGAAATGGAAATAGTGCTGTTCTCCCCTGGCCCCTGACACACATCAACACAACCTCTTAATTGTGTCTCAATTTTTATATTATAACAACAAAATGACGAAGGTGCAGAAGGAGCATGGAAAACGAAGGTCAAACGAAATGACAACAGGAAAGACACGGAGAAACCACAAAGAACAAGCATTTAATAATAAATAATAAAGCGGATACAAATCCATACCGACCAGCCACCAAAATCTCTATCCCTTGACAAGACATATAGAATCCCTGGATTTCTCTCAAAATCCCTGAATGTCACGAAAACAAGTGAAAAAGAGCTTTCCCGCAAAAAAAAAGGTTTGATGGCATAAACTGCAGATCCATACAATACTGTTCAACCCTGCAGTGCAGTTCGCTCAGTCGGCGCCCGCGCCTGCAAGTGCATATCTTGCAGGCTAGGCTGGTCAGGTTTTGAAAGTGCTATGCACAGTTCAAAATGCGATTGAGCACTGTAATTTTTGGAAGAAAAAGAACGGGACATTCCAGGCGATTCCATGGAGTTTTCCAAAACATTCTGTATACGACACAGATGTGACTTTAACGTGAGTTTGTTTGAAATCCCCGAGACCCGGGAGCACTGTATGAAGCCTCTTTTACGGGGAAAAGAAACACAATGGATGAAAATGCAATACAAATTCAATGCAAGCTCAGAAAACCAGAAAAGGAGAAAATGTACCCCAAAAGGTGTTCGTAAGTATCTGAGATCTGCTGAATGTCATTGGGCCTCTACGCACCTGTTATTTGTGTGTGTTTGTATGCTTGTGTGTGTGTATGTGTTCGGATGCCTGGGTGTGTGTGTGTGTGTGTGTATAAATATGTGCTTGTGTGTGTGTGTGTGTGTGTGTGTGTGTGTGTCGCATCCCAGGCTCACAGTGACCGGACCCCGAAATCACTACGAGCGGCGACTGAATATAAACGTGTGGCCTCACGACAAGCCCAACACAACCCAGGGGCCAACCAATATAGCTGGCTTGGTCCAAGTTCAACCCCACACGATCAACAGACAAAGACTGTTAGTTTTACGTTGTGAGTAGTATCAAATCCGAGCTCGAAGTAAACGAAGACAGAGAGCTGAGACCGAGTCTCGACTGCTAGACTAGACTAGACCAGACTAGACTAGACTAAAACTAAAACTGAAGTAAAGGAGAGAATGAGAGCTTCTTTTATAGGGTGCTTCAGTGTTGTGAACCCTCTAAGATTCTCTAAATTGTCAGGGTAGTACGACCACACGGCACGAGGACAACTCTTTTCCTTTACACAGTATAATTCACTTCATCGAATAATTAACAATGAACACTAATAACACCAGCTATTTATAGCATGCAAAAACAGCGTACATGCAAAACGTACGCATATTAAACTGAACATAACAGCGTATACAGCAAAACACACACAGCGCATATAGCGTATGCCATGCCGCAACATCAGCGGTACGGCGGAGTCGAAATACAACATTGCAACGAATACAATGCCATAAGCGCGAAGGCCTTTCCCAATTGAGAACTGGTGGTTTGCAACATTCTCCCCACCAAAGGGCTTCTCACCGCCGTACAACAATGCACACAAATCAAAAACGATCCGGGGCTCTGACTATGCGCCCAGAACGCGTCATCTCCTGCTGCCGTCGTGGTGGTAACGGTGCTGACGGTTCATACGCTGGCTGCTGAGGGACGATAGCAGGTTGAGCGGTATCTGCAAGCCCAGGAGCCACGTCCTGTGACGATACTTCTAACGGCACTAACCTTTGGATCGGCCTCAACAGGGTACTGGTACTCAACTTAACCTTGGCAACACGACGCTTACCATCTCGACCAGGGAATAACTCGATGATCCGTTCCAAACACCAGAACTGTTTGCGCTTGGTATCATCGAGAACAAAGACAACATCACCCACAGCTAAAGGGCGCGACGTGGTCTGTTGGTGTTTGTTGAGCTGACTTAGGTACTCCACCTCTCAACGATTCTTGAGAGGCTCCAGTGTCCGACTGAGGTACCGCAATCTCGAGGACATCTGCGCAGCGTCCAGGGTACCTGCTGGCTTCTCTGACGACATCCAGATGTTACCCATCATCATTGCAGGGGTTAATGGTGGCTCATCCAGGCTATTCGACACATAAGTTAGCGGACGACTATTCACCACTGCTTCAACCTCATACAAGAGGATCTCAAGCTCCTGGACCTTCAGAAACGCTGTTCCCATTACCTTTTTCAAGGCACTCTTCACTGTACCAACCATTCGCTCATAGAAGCCTCCATGCCATGGTGCAGCTGGAGGATTGAACAACCATGGCACATTCCGTTTGTCAGATGCCGCCTTGAACATTGTAGCGTTGTCAGACCTGATCCGAGACGGCAAACTACGTCTCGCGACAAACTTCCGAAATGCTATCAAGAATGACTCAGTACTTAAACTATCGACCACCTCCAAGTGAACTGCTCTGGTGGTGGCACACACAAACAATGCTATCCATACCTTCGGAGATGACTCACCACGGCGCACGTACAACGGACCAGCATAGTCGATGCCGGTAGTTGCGAACGGCCTCTCGTGAACAACTCGGTCTTCTGGCAGCGGCGGACAGACTTCTGAGGCAGCCTTAGCCTTGTAGCGGCGGCATGTAACACATCGCTGAGTAATGTTGCGTAGCGCCCGTCGACCACCGATAATCCAGAATTTCTGACGGATGAATGACAAGACTCCTTCTACACCTTGGTGCATCCTTTCAACATGCATTTTCTCCAACAGGAAGTCGGTTAGATGATGTTTGCCTAACAGGACTGGGTGCTTGGCTCCATACGCCAACTCGCTGTGCTGAAGTCATCCCCCGGCTCTGAGCACTCCATGCTCATCCAGAAACGGTGCAAGCTGATACACCTTCGACCCAGGCTTCACTGGTTGACCTTGCTTGATCAGCTCAAGATCCTCAGCGAAACATGCGGCTTGAACGATGCGGTACAATACGTTGTCTGCTGCAAAATAGAGTTCAGCACGAGGCTCAGTGTGCTTCCACTGCAACATCCGAGTCACCATGCCCTGTGCCCTCGACCATTTACTGAATCGGAGCCACCATTCCTTATCAGATTCTCGACTACAGGTGGTGGCTGACACTCGTACTTCTACACTGGACTCATCTGTAGCTGCGGTTGAGGATGCGGTGGGCCAGTCATTGGGCTCCGTGATCCAGGTTGGTCCGCCCCTCCAGAACGGACTACGGATCTGCTGTGCACTACTCCCACGCGACGGTAAATCTGCTGGGTTGTGAAGGCCCGGGCAATGGTTCCACACAGTGCCGACCTTCTTCGATATCTCTTGGACTTGACTGAGGCGGTTAGCCACAAATGTTTTCCATTTGTTCGATGGATTACTGATCCAATGAACGATAGTGAGACTGTCAGTCCAGTCATAGACTTGCGTGACGGTCACACGCAGCTCCTTCACCACAAACTCAGCGTAGCGAGCCGCTAGACATACTGCTTGTAACTCAAAGCGGGCTAACGTGGGTGGAGACACGGGTACCACTTTGGCCTTGGCAAATATCAAGTGCGACTGTCCATTGACGACTGCATACAAACAACATCCAAACGCTTTCTCACTGGCATCGGCGAAGGCATGAAGCGCAATCGGCGTGTCAAGATTGCAGCAAATCCAACGTGGTATGTCAATGCTCACCACTTCGGCCAACTCTTCCCACCATTGCGCACATGCGGCTGCGATGCCATCAGGCAACTTATCATCCCAGTCGCCTCCGACTTTCCAGGCTTGCTGCAGCAATATCTTTCCCGGCACAACTGCCGGTGCTGCTAGACCTAGCGGATCAAACTCTGACGCAACACACTTGAGGAGGGATCGCCGGGTCCAAACAGACGGCCTATCGGACTCGCCTAGCGCTGCTATGCTGAGCAAGTCATCACCGGTTTTCCATTTCAGACCGAGGACTTTATCTCCGGCCTCTGGATCGCACGGGTTTCGTTGCCTCGCCACTTGCGTAACTCCATGCCAGCATCCGTAAACACACGCACGCTGAACTCTTGCATCTCCTTGGCTTCCGAGGCATTTGAGACACTAGAGACCAAATCGTCAACGTAGAAACTCGTGAGCAAGAGATCAATACGATCTCGCTCTTTGGGTGCAGACAACGCCCGTAGCTCCTTCAAGTGATGCTGAATCACCGCAGTAAGCAGGTATGGCGAGCAGTTTACGCCAAATGGCAGTTTCGTTAGCCTCCAGGTTAACAGTTCATCGCTGTCGCTTTGACCGGGCCACATGAAACGCAGGTACGGACGGTCTTCGGGATTAACCGCGACCATGAAGAAAGCCTTGCGGATGTCCGCTTGCAGCGCGCTCTTATATTCACGGAACCGTAAAAGCTTACCGAGTCTCGCAAATGGGGACGGTCCAGGGTCAACCATGTCGTTCAACGACTTACCATCTGGCGCCGTCGCCGAGGCATTGAACACCACTCTTAACTTCGTGGTTGCAGCGTGCTCGCGGAATACACCATGATGCGGTACATAGTACCCGGCATCGCTCTCACATGGCTCAAGCTCAATTGCTCCAAGCTCGCGGTACTCCCTGATCAGCACATCATCATAGAGCGCACGCTTACCATTCCTCTTCAGCTTTTCAAGAAGCCGCGTTGCGCTGACTCTAGCTTGAGCATAGTTATCCGTTGGGCGACGCTCATTTCGCCACAAGAGACCCACTTGGTACCCGCTGCCCTGGCCACATAGCGGGAAAGATGGCAGGTGCTGATGTTGTTCTGGAGGTTCATCCAACTGCCATAGTTTGTCGATGTGGGCTGTGACACATGACACGGTCACCGGCTGACTGTTACGACTTGGTGCAGACGCTGGACAAGATAATACATTACCTATCTCTGTGTTCCACACCGTCTCACCATTAACTTCCTTCTTGCTGTGCAGTACCGCGTTTATATAGTCTGCACCAATCAGCATTTGTATTTTGTCTGATGTCCCTTGTTGAGGCTTGTCACTCAGCTCTACTCCCCAACTGTGCCACTGCGCAATGGTCTGCGGACTTGCGCACTTCAGGTCCAGCTCTAGCGTTGGTTTCACGAACGCGCGTACCCGAATGCTAGCGGAGCTACCCTGGATCGTGATGGCGTACTTATCCATGCGCTGTTGGGTTGGTTCCGCCCCGAACGGCTTCACCTCTACATTTTCAACCCCAACGTGTTTTGCATCGATTGCTGACACCACTGCTGCAGTCACGAATGACGCCTCAGCACCCGAGTCCAGGAACACGCGAACCTTCGCGTTTCGAGTTCTTCCCTCAACTCGTGCCACTCCGGTCATCAGCCGCACACTTGGCGAGTGTAGACAGCACGATCCTACATTCTTCTCCGTTACTATCTCAGTCGGTTTCTCCCGGCTGTAACCTGCTCTATCCAACACATCATGTATTAGCAGGTGGTGTTTCCTCTGGCATTTCGTGCATCTCGAGCCTGACCGACATTCTCTGGCCATATGGCCATACTTTTAAAGGCAGTTCCAGCAGAGTCTCTCTCGCTGCAGAAAACCCTTTCTCCCTTCCTGTGGCAGCGACTTTAGCTGCTTCTCTGCATGAACCTGTGTACGAAGCTTCAGAATGGAATCAATGTTGTTCATAAATGGATGTTGTCATGGCGTCTGAAACCCAATATCTTGAAAACAGAAATAGTCTTTCTCCCTCAACTAGACCACCCTCCCACATTTACCCTTCCCGGACTTGATTCGGCTATTAACATTAATATTGTAGATACGCACAGGCATTTGGGTGTTGTATTTGACTCGCAATTGTCCTGGAATTCTCACGTAGATTTTGTATGCAACAAAGTTAGCAAATCTGTAGGTTGCCTGATGTCTCACTGCTCCCACTTGTCCCCCGAATGTATTCGTCTCTTTTATAAATGCTACCTCCTTCCTATCTTTCTGTACGGCGCCACTGCTTGGCATTCCCTGCTTAGTAAATCTGCTGTACAGACACTAGAAATATATCATAAACGTGTGTTGAAAATTATTTTTCCTAAACCCTCGCTTTTCCCCTCTACTGATCTATATAGTTTGGCCTCCACCAGCCCCATCTCTATCCTGTCGCAGAGACAGTCATGCGTTCTGGTCCATCGTATTAAACTGAGCATTGTCCCTGAACATCTCACCAAGTATAATTGGTTTACTTTCGCACGGGACACTCGCAATGGTATAGTACTTCCCAGAGCTTTGTCAACTATGTTTACCAAATCTCCTATCTTCTCTGCATACTCGTATTGGCTCATGCTGCCCATGGAAATGAAGACAATATCCATTATTAGACAGTTCATAGACCATGTTAAATGTCATGCCACGTTGTAGGCTCGCTCGCCTCTTTTGCTAGCTTATCTCGCCGCTCTCCACCATGGTCAACATAGTGATACATTTCAACCCACTGATGCATTATTTTCTTCCTATTATCATCTTCTTTCCTTCATTTTTTTCCTTCTCTTGCCATGGCTGGCTAATGCCCCCTCCTTTGCATTGGCTTCTGCCATTGGACGGTGAAATAAATAAATAAATAAATCTGCGACCGATATCGCCATGCACTGTGCCGACGCCGTGGGCCTTGGCACGGATCGTTCTACTGGCTTCCTGGCAGTATCACCCTGTCGTCCGTGCGCGACCTGGTAAGACGCGCCGTGCTCCTGTACCTGGCGCAGAGACATCCCGTAGCGCTGCCGTTCGACCAGGTACGTCTTCATCTCAGGTCCGCATTGCTCCAAGATTACCTGCTTTGCCATTGCTTGCAGCACTGGGGCCATTTCACCTATATCGGCGCTATACTTGGTGTCCACCTCGCCATCTTCTGTCATAGCGAGTGTGGCCCACACCTCTACCTCTCGGCAAACACGGACAACGTATTGATGAAACGACTCATCTGACCGCTGCTTGCCTGTCAGCAATGTCTTCCACGCTTTATCCGGAGTCTTTCCGAGCGAGGCAAGCAACTCTCGCTTTGCTTCCTCGTAATTATTGCATCCAATACATATCCTATCCGCTTTGCTACCCGCTAGCGCGATGCGCAGTCGTAGCAGCCATTCGCTTTCTTCGAACTCGTTCTTGGAACAGATGTCCTCGAACAGGTCAAGATAACGCTCCAATGGCTGCGTTCCATCATATGAGGGGATTTTCATCAACGGTTGACGCCCACCGCTGTGACTGGGAGCTTCCTCTGTACCTCCCATCGCGGCTTTACCATCACCCTCATACGCATTGGCGATGCGCTCGTTAATCTCCTTTAGTGTTTTGTCAAACTCGGTGCGGAGCGCCTCCTCTCGCCGTCTGGCACTGCGCTCCTCACGCTCTGCGTACTGTTGGAGCCTCTGCTCCACATGTACCTTCAACAACTCGCCTTCTAATCCTAACCGCTCTCTATAGTCGATAAAGCTGGCTTCCAAATTGTTCCATAGATCCTCTGGCATGCTCGCTCCTATCCTGGCGTGGTCGGCAAATGTTGTGAACCCTCTAAGATTCTCTAAATTGTCAGGATCGTACGACCACACGGCACGAGGACAACTCTTTTCCTTTACACAGTATATTTCACTTCATCGAATAATTAACAATGAACACTAATAACACCAGCTATTTATAGCATGCAAAAACAGCGTACATGCAAAAACATACGCATATAAAACTGGACATAACAGCGTATACAGCAAAACACACACAGCGCATATATCGTATGCCATGCAGCAACATCAGCGGTACGGCGGAGTCGAAATACAACATTGCAACGAATACAATGCCATAAGCGCGAAGGCCTTTCCCAATTGAGAACTGGTGGCTTGCAACATTCAGAGATATATGGCGTGATCATTGCGAGGTAATTCCAGGAAATAGCAGAACAAGTCAAACCGGAATGTGCGCAGCCAGTCAGCAAAAATGCAGAATATACGTACCGTGATCATTCGAGAAGAAAGAGAAAGAAAGACATCGAGAGAAGAAAGACCAAACTGGGACGTGGGGAGCCCGCTCACCCACGTCAGAGTACAATGTGAGTATATGAGGGTGACGTTGGGGAGCCCGCTCACCCGACGTGCCAAAGTTCAGCGGCTTCTTATGGTACGTTCTGCTGCATTCTTGGTCTTGCTTGCTTGATACTCTGATCTCTCGTGCGGTCACTGCCGTGACGGTTTTGGTTCTTGCACACGTCTTGGCTCTGCACTCTTAGCACTTAGCTTGGTTGGTTAGTCTTGGCTCTTTGCACAAAGCACCGAGGCATCGTGGAAACCTGTAGAACGTCGTAGTGACGTGGTTTTGCACAAAGCCTGGAGTCACATTTCCAGGAAGTGAAGCACTTCCAGGAAACGTACAACGCGAGAACCTACCTGACCAGGTTCCGGCCTTGGATCACATGATGTGTCATGCCAAGAAGGCATATCACCTACGTGGGAAAGCGCGTGTCGCTCAACCTACATGCTAAGCACGTGGGACAAGACACTGGCCAAACCACGTTGTACTAAAAGGGTGTGACAGCCCAGCACAGAGCTGCTCACTACGTAGATCCTGCAGTCACAGGACTATCAGGCAGCAGTTGTCTAATTCTGGGACGTGACATGTGCGATGCGTGCGGTCTATATTGGGTATATCACGCCATCGTGGCTGGGATGACCACATATCAAACAACCAGCGGCTTGAATGGTGGAGTGACCCTGAAACCATCGTCACCAAGGTTCAGCATCGGCGCCTCGAGTGGCTAGGCCATGTCGCCCGCATGGACGACGTGCGATTGCCCAAACAGTTGCTGTTTGGCACCCTGCCATGTCGTCGCCCGGCACATGGCCCACGTCGGCGGTGGAAAGATTGCGCTGTAAAGGACCTCCGCTCACGAGACCTTGAAACGGACTGGTACAGAGTGGCCTGCGACTTTCGCCCAGACTGGAGGTTGGTTTACACCTCGGACGCCCCGGATCCCCTCTTACCGGCACCGGTGACTTGTTTCACATGCGCCCGGCACTTCGCACGTCAGGATCACCTGGCTAGGCACAAGTGCACGGCTGAACGGCAGAAGCCGGTTTAGGAGCAGAGAGGTGCATGTTCGTGCCCTTGGTGTCATCGTTGGTTCCTGAGCCGCGGAGGCTTGGCTGTGCATCATTGCTCCGCTTTTACCTCGTGCCCAGTACGGACCGAACCAGCTGCTGTTGCCACCGGTGACACTACCGCTCGGAGGTGCTGCAATGCTCAATGTGACACCTGCAATCGTTGTTTCCTCTCAACCCAGGGACGCAACCGCCATCACTGTTCAACGCACTGCCACCGACCAACGGCCAGAGAACGGGACCAGTTCCCGCATATGTGTATCTGCTCTCGCCGGTTCCGACTAGTTTCGCTTCTGGAGCGCCATCGGGTGGCGTGCTCTTTCTCTCTCTCTGCTGCCCCTTCGGGGCCCACGTGACCTCTAGTGGCTCTAGAGGACAGGACAGGTGTGTGTGTGTGTGTGTGCGCGCGCGTCACCAGAAGAGCAGGGTCACCGATCCCGGAGACATTTCTCTGCAGTGCTGAACATCCATAGCACATGGTCATCTAGTGCCCTGGACTCCATCCCACAACTGCCGGTATACCAAGATCTCGCTAGTCCCCCGACACTGGAGGAAGTTTGTCGTGCTATTGGCAAGCTCCAGAGCGGGAAATCGGCTGGAGCCTCTGGTATCCTCCCGGAAATGCTGAAATTTGGTGGCGAGCAGCTGTTCCTCAGCCTTCATGGGCTGTTTGGCTAATGTGTGGCGTGAGGGTCGTGTCCCCCAGGAGTGGGTAGATGCCATGCTGGTGCCAATACCCAAAAAAGGTGACCTCTCCAGGTGCGATAGCTGGCGTGGGATATCTTTGCTGGATGTCGTAGGCAAGGCACTAGCAGGAGTCATTCAGCTCTGGCCAAAGAATTCCTCCCGGAATCGCAGTGTGGCTTCCGCCGTGACAGATCTTGCTCCGACATGATATTTAATAATAATAATAATAATATACAAATAATCTACGTGGAGATAAAAGTTTAATAATAGCTATGAAAAGTATGAATGCCGCAGACATCACCACGCAACATGACAATTTGTTCAAGGTTTGGTTTTGTGTGTTTCCAAAATCGATTTTCACGCTCCGATCATCAGTGGAAATACGGAACTAAAGAGATCAAGGGAAAAACAAAGGTTAAAAATCCAAAGAAGTGTGACACATGACGGGTAACTTGTGGTAAGTATTACAAAAAGTGAGAACTAAAATAAAGAGTAAGTGTGACAAACGGGCATGAACAGTGCAGAAACAACTCATGAACACGGGGTGCAAACTCACGAAAATAACCTAAGTGCTAAAACATGTTCTTTTTGCTTACACAAATCGGGCTTATGCGTACGAATACAAACAGCTTCAAGGACCTTCAACTGCTGGACATAACGGGCACGACACAGTACAGAGAAGTGGGAATCATCATAAACACTCAAACAATCGGGACGAGATAACAAATGCAAGTACACAACTGACTTCTTACGAATTTCACCCTCATCAGCTCCATCACCTTCCCTGCCACCTGACTCCTCCTCGTCCGTTTTATCCCCATCACCACCAGCCGTCTCATCGTCATCCGCCCCGTCATCATCCGCCGCCTCGTCATCACCCGCCTCTTCGTCATCTGTATCCTGCTACACAATACAACAATAACGGTCAAGATTGGGTCGGCCACAACGCAACCATCTCGCAGCACGATTGGTACCCACAAGGGGATGGCCTCAGTCCTGTGCTATTTATATGCTACCTTGAGGCTGCACTACGTGAGTGCAGAGCCAACTTCCCAAGCAGACCAGCAACAGACAACCTACTCCCCCACGAGACCGGATATGCGGATGACATCAATTTCTATTCAAGAGACCGCAAATGGCTGGAGGCCAGGCTGCCTATACTATCGGACACTCTCGGTACGTGGTCCTTAAATGTCAACCAATCGAAGACTGAGTGGATACATCTGACAGCGGACTGACACGATTGGAAGACTTCGAAGCAACTTGGATCATTGATTGGGGAGGAGGAAAACTGTGGCAGACGGATGAGTCAAGCGTCAACATCCTTCGGACGGATGTATACGGTGTGGCTGAGGAGAGAGCACATCGCAGAGACGAGAAGGTTACGTCTGTACAGTGCCTTTGTCCTCCCGAGTCTCCTATACATGATATTTACCATCCGCCAACTCTTGGAAAAGACAGTAGAACATCAAACCAAGGGTTTCTTTGTCTTCATCGATTTGCGCAAAGCTTACGACTCGGTTCCTCGTGAGTGTCTCTGGGAGGTATTGGCAAGAGCTGGCGTCTCTTCACCCATGCTGGCGGTGATCAAGTCGTTTCACACCTCAATGGCTGCTGTATTAAGCATGAGTGGTACAACTGTAGATCCCTTTAGCGTTCATAATGGTCTATGCAAGGGTTGCTCAATGGCGCCCGTGCTGTTTAACATTTTCATGTGGGCCGTGATAAGCAGATGGCAGCAGCGTGTTAGTGGTGTACCTGGTATTGGTTTCAGTTTCTCGCACAATTCTGACACTGGTAACCTCTACAGGAAGTCTCACCGCACCGACCCTGTCACTACCGCTACGGAGGCTCAGTTCGCTGATGACTCGGCATTGGTCGCATTGACCACCTTTGACAACACGGCGTCCGAATTTGGCCTCGCGGTTAGTGCCACCAGGACAAAGTTTTTGGTTGCTGGTGCTGATGTGTCTGCTGCTGACCGCGTACCCCTCAGTCTAGCTGGTGTTGACATTGTCTGTGTCAGGGAGTAGTACAATACCGGGAGTAGTACAATACACTTGCCCCAGTTGAGGCAGAGATTAGCAGCTTTGAGTCGTTCCAAAACGCTAGCGAGCCGTGCGTCGTGTTCCGCCCGGTTGCGACCATGCACCAAGACGTCATCTATATAGACAACAACACCAGGCAAACCCGAAAGGAGATCAGTTACAACACGCTGAAATATCTCGGGAGCACAGGATATGCCAAATGGCAGTCGTTTGAAACGATAGAGACCACAGTGTGTGGTAAACGTGGTAAGCGGTCGGGATTGGTCGTCAAGCAAGAGCTGGTGAAAACCAGACTCTGCGTCCAAAACCGAGAAAACCTCCGCTCCCGCAAGCTCCGCAGTAATTTCATCAATGGTTGTCAATGAACGTCGCTCTCTAACAATAGACTTGTTCAACTGCCGATAGTCAACACATAAACGCAAGGTGCTGTTTGACTCACGGACTGGGACGATCGGCGATACCCATCCAGAAGCTTCCTTAACTGGCTCGATGATATCTGCCTTGACAAGACGATGCAGTTCATGTTCAATGTCGGCCTTGGCGCTGAATGGGGGACGTCTTGCTGGTTGAGCCACCGGCCTAGCTTTAGCATCCACGGAGATGGAAATTGGTGCGGTTTCAACTAAATTGCCAGTGTCCACCAGGTGCGCTGGAACCAACAGCTCAAGTTCAGAGATCACATCCTGGCCGAACAGAATACGATGTTTCCCATGGGGTACAACAAAACAACTACAAGACATGGTACGCGTAGGAGATGCGATGGTTACATCAGCCATGCCTAAAGTTGCAATCTCCCCGCCTGTGTACGCCTTGAGGACACGATTACTGCTGCGGGTAGGCTGGACAATGTCATCGGTGAGAATAGTACGGCTTGCACCGGTATCCAGCAAATCTTCACACTCCTTGCCATCCACCAATAGCGATGCGAGGAACTGGCGGTGTGACCCGGTCTGCTCAGCTATGTACACGGTGTCATCAACCAAATGAGCCTGGTCAGCTAGGTCGGCGGGCTCCTCGTCGCCCGCGTTAGCATCTAATCCAGAGCGTTGCGACTGACATACGGCCGCAAAATGTCTGACCTTGCTACAATTGCGACAGCGGATGTTGGCTGCAGGGCAAACGACTTTCCCTTAGTATGGGTACGGTCACAGTACTTGCAAGAATCAGATACTGTATGTGGCTGTCTGCGTTGCTGTCTGGTCGCACTAACGGCAGCCACTGAGCTAAACTGATTGGCAGGCTGTGCCGGCGGATCATACAGCTTACTCTCCGCATAGGAGGTCTCCAGTGCCACTGCTTTGGTGATGGCATCTGCGAGGGTGATTCTGGACTCCTTGAGCAACTCGCGACGAACTTCGGGGGATTTCAAACCTGCAACCAACTGGTCTCGCACCTGGGAGTTTACCACGCTGTCCACATCCGTCGCCCCGAACTTACACAAGTCCACTTTCTCTCGTAAACGGCCAACGAAGGTGGCGACGGATTCCTCCGGCCCTTGTTTGAGCTGCCGGAATTTGTAACGTTCTGACGTCGTATTGATGGTGGGACGGAAGTGCGCCAGAACGGCGTCCGTCAGTGCTACGTATTCGTCTCCAGGAGAACCATCATCATTTGCTGGCGGAGAAGGAATAACCAGACCCTTCACAACTTTGCGAACTGAGAGTCCGGCCAAATTCAAAAATAAACGCTTTTTGTCAGCAGCAGTAGAAACATTACAAATTGCTAAGTAGTCATTGACATCCTCAAGCCAAAGCTCAAAATCGGCCCCGATGTCGCCGGCGTAATCGGGTACAAAATCCTTGGGCACTCTGCCCTTCGTTGTCATCTTGACCTGTTCACTGCGCCAATGTAGATGGACAACACTACAACAATACAAGTCTTGAGGTAGCCATTGCAGGCTTCGTCTTCAAGCTCTGCGAGTTCTCTACTGCAAGCATGCACGCATGCGCACACTATACATTATGCACATGATTACATCACTACACCTCCCATCCACGGCGCATACTCAGTTGTGAACTTCCATTGCACATTGTGGTGCTGGCTAAATGCTGCAACTTGCTGGTCACGGACAATTTTAGCCCAGCGGTCGTTGAGGATGGTGTTGGCAACCTTGAACTGAGGGGCGTTGTCACTCAGGATCTTCGTGGGGCATCCTCTGCAGCTGATAAATCGCCTCAGGCAGTCGAGGAACGTCTCAGTGGTCATGTCATCCATCCACTCCAGGTGAATAGCTCTGGTTGAAAGGCATGTAAAGAGGCACACCCACAGCTTGCTGGACTGGCTGCCTTCTGTTGAGAACAAGAGGGTCCCAAGATGTCCAAGCCTGTGATCTGAAATGGTTCAGAGCGCTGCACTCGTTCCTTCGGTAGTGGTGGCATAGCTGGTTTCGAGAAGCTGGGACCTTCGTGCCGGCGACATGTGACACAAGACCTCAGTGCAGATTTCGTGGTGGCTCGGCCTTGGGGAATCCACACGGTTGTTCTGAGTTGGGCCAGAGTCTGTGCTGCTCCCGCATGATGGGACTGCTGATGAATGTGCTCAATTATGAGTTTGCTCAGATTTGAGCGACGATGTAGCAGTGGAACAGGTGTGTTGTCCAGCGGGTCATGTTTGCTATGGCAGATGAGAAGACCGTCGGCTGCTACTGCAATGCCTAGCTGTCGCACAATCGGCATTGGCGCCTCCCGCTGAACAGCTTGAAAGACGTCGTAGGAGTAGCGATGCTGCTCATGGCGCAACAGCAGGTTCAGAACAGTATGGCGAGACGGGTTGATCAACGCTGAGGCCAAGAGAGGCATGTTTGTTGCAATGGACTCCTGACGAGTTGCGGGGAGATGGTGCCAAACCTTTTAGGCAATGAACTTGAGCACTAAGGATGTGACCCTTAGTGCGTTGTTGAATGTTGAGCTGCGGTCTAGAATGAAGCCAAGGACTGTCGGTGTTGACCTGGTAGTAGGTACTGCGTTGACTGTAGCGAACGAGTGGGTTGCCGACGTCTGTGCTGATTCCGGAGCTGCATCCGTGGAGGTCACTGGAGACGAGGCATCAGGCCTTTGCGGCTCTGCAGTATCGTCCACTGTGTATGTGGGCCAGTGCTTGTCAGGCAGTAGGAGCCACTCTGGACCATGCCACCAAAGGCTGTTGTTGTTCAGGTCGGCTGTGGTGAGTATACGAGTGGCGAGGTCGGCAGGGTTGTCCTCCGAGGCGACATACCGGAACTGCTGATCAGGGATTTCTTTGATTTGCTTGACACGGTTCTCCATAAAGCGTTGCTGTGGCCTCGAAGACGTGATCCATGCCAAGACTCATTTGGCATCTAACCAAAGGGTAGTTCGGGTGGTGGCAATTTGCATTTCGTTCTTGACAAATTTGGCAGTCTTTGCTCCAATGACAGCGCCCATCAGTTCCAGCCGTGGGATGGTCATGTTGGTGTCCGTGGACTTGGATTTCGGCGCCAGGCGGGATCGAGCATACACCAGGTTGGTCGCGACTGGTTGACCATTATCCATGGAGCGTACATAGACGGCTGCAGCATAAGTGTACTGCGATGCGTCAGCAAACACGTGTAGCTCTAACGTCTGGGACTTTGTGATTGGGCCAATGAAGCGTGAGATACACAGAGTGCTCAGCTGTTGTAGCGTTGATTGTAGGTTTGATCATTCAGGAAGCAGCTCAGTGTGGAGGGGTGCGTCCCAGGCATATCCACTATCCCATAGGTGTCGTAGGAACCGCTTGCCCTGTAGAGTTGTTGGCGAGCACAGGCCGAGAGGGTCGTAGACGCTGGCCACTTGGTGCAAAACCGTGCGCTTGGTAGGTTCACTGATACTCTGAGCTGGGGAGTTGATGGGCAGGACATCCTGTGCAGAGTCCCATTTCAAGCCAAGAATGCTTGCTGGTGTGCTCCGAAGTTGGTCCTTGTCTGGAATCTGTTCCATGACCGATTGGGAGTTGGATTGCCAGTCACGTAGGTTCATGCTGCACTGTTGGAAGGTAGACTTGGCCTCTTTGTAGAAGGCAGTTGCCTCATCTGCAGAATCAACGGTAGTGATCAGGTTGTCAACATACAGGCCATCCTGAATTTGCTGGGCTGTTGGTGTGTCGACATTGGCCAGGTGGTGGCGGATAGTTGCTGCCAGCAGAAACGGACTGGAGACAATGCCGAAAGGCACTCGTTGGAAGCGGTACGTGACAAGGTTGTTCTCGATCACACCTGGCTTGGCCATGTCCTTGTACCACAGGAAACGAGTGACATCTCGCTCTGTTGGTTGTAGGTTAATCTCCAGAAACGCTTTCTCCACATCGGCCGACAAAACGACGGGTTTGAGGCGAAGCCGGAGCAAGACACCACACAAATCAGGCAACAGGACGGGACAACGGTAAAGGCAGTCATTGAGACTTAGCAATCCTTTACGGGCCTTGGATGAAGCATCGTATACTAGCCGTACCTTTGTGGATTTGGCGGGAGTGAGGACAGGATGGTGTGGTAGGTAGTCGACCTTGCCTTCAGGCTGTAGTGGTGCGAGTTCGATAATGTCCCGTTCCAGTTGTTGTTGGATGACATCGTTGTACCGTTGCAGTAGCGGTGGGTCTTTGGACAGGCGTTTCGCTAAGGTTGTCATCCGCCCACGTGCGAGGCCAAAGTTGTCGGGCAACGTATCCTTTGTGAGTTCTGATTTCCAAGGCAAGTTGACTGCATAGCGCCCCGGTCAAACACTGTCGTGTGTTGGAAGTGGTCCAGCGCTACATCATCATCATTTGAGCCCGGATCAGCGAAAACCATCGCTTGTGTTTGATATCAAGTTCATCAAAAAGTGACGTTGAAGTCGAGTGAAAGAAAAGTCGCGGATCTAAAAACTTCTCGTCACCTTCCTTTCTTTCTTGTCAGCAGTCCTTCCTTGAGTGTCCACTTTCAATTACCAGGCCGCGTTTGATTGTCTCGATTGACTAGCTGGCGCTGCTAGACGGGTGATCGGAACGCCTTTGCTCTGCGTACCTGGGCATGGCTGCGAAATCAATGCGATCGCGGCGCGCAAGCATCGCACCGATCGGCGTTGACGCCGAGGCAGAAGACACTCTCGCCAGCCACGACACGACATTCTTTGGTGATGACTTGGCCGCCAATTTCCAGTACGCATCAAGCGAGTCAGAAGAAAGTGAGGATGACGCTACAGCCGCAAAGCGACTCCGTGTGGCTGCAGACTACGAGGAGGAGAGCAGCGCCGATGAGGATGATGACGAACTGGATATTGTCGATCCCATGAACGATTCCTTCATTAGCTTGTCGGATATCGACAGCGGAGATGCGGAGCGCGGCCTCCTCAACTCGCGCATTCGTGACTGGCAGAGCGACGGATGCAAATGCAAACACATGAACTGTTTCGCTGCCTTGGACGGCGAGCAACTAGAAACTTTCATTTTGTCCATGCAGCAGCTCTCGAAAAAATCGAAAAAACAATTCCTGTTGGGGCAGGTAGCAGCTTCTATGCGTCAAACGAGCCCACGTGCTAAAGTGCGCGAGTACAATCACAGCCACTATGTACTCGGAGTCACTGATTGTGTGTAAGTACGTGTTCATGGAAGTGAATGGGCTTGGAGAACACAAATACAGAGAACTACAAGATATTGCAGAGTCAGCCACATCAGAATTACCAACTCATCAGTCTGCTGGTAGAAAAGCTAGAAACACCACTGCACCAGAAGTTTTCGAGCAAGTCGTGGCATTTATAAAAAACACAGCTGCCACAGCCTGCCGCACCTCGAGGAAGAGCTAAAGCAGCTCCAACATACCTACCAGCCACACATCGCAAGAAGCACGTTTATCGTGACTACATCCAAGAGACCGATGACAGTACTATGCCGTACAGTACGAGGTTGTGCAGAATTTGTCGGCAACATGCAACACATGATATTGTAGTGATGAAGCCCCGTTCCGATGTGTGTGCTGACTGCGATAAACATCGACAGAGTGTCAAGGAATGAAGAGGTGTTTGCTGCAGCGAGCCGAGCACTTGCTATGCACTTGGAAGATGCACAGGATGAGCGGGCATATTATCAAGACTTGATTGACGCGGCTAAAAAGACAGATGATGTATGCCATCTTACCTTCGACTTTGCACAACAATTGGAATTGCCTTTTCATACGCGGCAAGTAGGACCATTGTACTTTAAAGTAAGATTCCGGGTCCAATAGACCCTTTGCACAATAAGCGAGAGGGGTCGAGACGGGGCATGCTGTGCACGCGCTGCACACTTGGCATGCAACCAGCATGCATGGTTTGCTGCAGGACGTGATCAAGTTTCCTGTGACAGGCTGTGTTTTCACGGTCCCGACGCGATGTTCATGTATGTACTCCGCAGCCTTTTTTCATTTGAAGTTTTTTTAGTTCTGAAGGAAGAAGTTCCGAAACGCTTTCCAAGGACCACTGTTGGGTTCTTGTTTGCAGCAACCGTCATCCCTAACGTTAGTCTAAGGAACCCACTTGTCTTTCCATGCGTTCCCTGGTGATGCTGGCATTCCACACTCTGGAATCCTGGCTATCTGGCGAGAAGAGGGCCGCAGTGCTGCGATATCGTTCCCAGTGTTGTGCTCGGAACACTTTATCCATGACGACTTTCATCCGACCTTGCTTTTGCGAAGATATGGAACGCCTTGCCACGAGACTCTGGAGCTTGAGAAAAAGGCATGACCCATCCCTGTCTTCGCTATTGGAAGATCGACTGCTTGCTGGCGCTGCTCGAGCTGTTGATGTTGAAGTGGAGAGAGACGCAGCCTCATCGTTCAGGTGTGCGGAGAAAGTCATCTGAGTTCGAGCTGTGGCTGTGTGCACGATATGACAGACTTTCACATTATGCACATAGCCACCAAAGTAAAACTAAGTCTCATGGTCACTATCCACGGGCCGCGGGCCTGTTCACTTGTACTACTCCATCAGCTCCCTCTTCACTGTCGTCGGCGACTTGCCCCTGCGTTGGAGACAAGCAAGCATGCTGTGGCACTCACTCTGGGAAACAGAGGTTCATCACTCATCCACTGGGAGTCGGACGCATGAAACGTTGGGCATGATGAAGGTACACTCGAGGAAGTGGTGCCCTTCTTAGTTCTAGGAGCATCAGGGTTCTGCATAAAGAAGTGTTCTCTACATCGACGGGGGAGAGAAGGTAGAGAAAAGAAAAATAAATTTCAATCTACAGTAATCCGAAATATCCACTGAATGCGGAAAACTTACCTCTCCAACAACTCCTTCTTTTTCCAGACAGATACGCACCCTCATTCAGCAGAAAACTGTTCAGTTCCTTCACAGACCATTCTTCATTTGATAGTTCGTCCACGGGTTCCACAGCCATCGATGGCAAACCACTCGACACTCTCTCCTCCATCTCCAAAATGGAAAAATACAGTGTTCCACCATGCTCAACAACTGATACTCTGCACAAAAATCGAAGAGGATGCCCCGTCTCGGATCACGTGACCGTTATTGTGCAAAGGGTCTATTGTTTGGTATTTGTGAAGAGGCCAAGAAACGGCAGACTTATTACGTGTACCATGAAGGCGAATGCATTGGTGAAGACGGCGGCAAAGCACATGGGCCTAACAGTGTTATCTCTATGCTTGACCACCACCTAGAAGTGAACTGTCCTGGCTACCATAGCATCACACTCCACGCCGACAACTGCGTTGCACAAAACAAGAACAAATCGGTGATTGCCTACCTAGTGTGGCGTGTAATGTGTGGTCTAGCTGATGCTATAGAGCTAAACTTCATGCGCGTGGGTCACACTAGATGCTCAGTTGACGCTTACTTTGGCCTATTGAAACAAAACTACCGCAGCCATGATGTGGACACAATGGACCATGTCGTCGATGTTACCAACACATCATGCACAGCGAACACTGCAGTCCGATTTGAATGGCAGTGGCGGAATTGGGATAGCCATCTTTCTCAGTTCTTCCAGCCCATCAAGGGCATCAGAAAGTTTCAGCACTTCCGGGTGTCCGCTGAAGATCCCGGGAAGGTGTTTGTTCGAGCTGAGCCTATGGGAGAAGAGACCAAAATATGCCTGCTGAAGCCTGGGGTCGCTGCAACATCAGTCGCTGCCACTCGGCCGGACGTCATTGAACCGGCCGGTATATCAGCGAAGTGGGTGAGCTACTTGGACAAGCAAGTGTCCGAGTTCATCACCAAGGACTGTACTCCTCCTTGGCAGGCAGCTGAGTGATGTTATGGCAGAACAAGATCAGACACGAATCTGTCAATTTTGTACAGAACTGTCATTTTCAACACTTGTACATACATGTAGGATAGCTCATTTTTCAGTCACTTAGAGTGGTGTGATTGGTGTAAAATCTTGTGAGACTGGAAAGTAGTGGTGGTGGATCAACTTGGAGGGAAAAAATATTTTTTGAAAATTTTGCACATGTGATGGATGGTTTTTGCTGATCCAGGCTCATTTGTGAAGGGAGAATCCCAGATGCCGATATTCTCGAGTTGCCAGAAGTCCTTGAGACTGTTGACAGTTTGGTCGTCGTGACATAGTTCGATGCCGGAATCTGGTGGATTAGGGCTGCAGACCGCACTGAGGACAGTTGTCGGTCGAGGAGAGGGTTGCACGGACTCGGTGAGATGGCTGCCAGTGAGGAGATAGCCGAAGCGAGATGGGTTCAGGTTCAGTCCAGATGGCAACACAGCTTTGTTCTGGGACGAGTGAACGAAGTCCCAGAAGTAGTCCGCTCCAATGAGAATGTCAATGGAAACCTGTGTATCTTCCGTTGGTACGACGTCTGCCAAGGACCCAGATGTTTGATATGTCAGAATATTCGTCCGAAGACGATCGACCCACGACCATAGAAGACTGTATTAGAATATAATTTATTACTACGACATTGTCACAATGTGGTGACAGGAAACACAACAACTGGACTCTCCAGTCAAAGGGAAAAGAACCAGGCCAAAACCGTTTGGCTGCACCCACAAAAAAAAGGGATAAAGGACGCGCAAATATGAATGCTCGAAAAGACGCAAACAATCACAATCCGGAGTGGAATAATTACAACTCGTCACATATCTGACACTCCCCCCGATTGACCACAAGTCTAATAACATTATAATTAACAGATTACTCAACGCGATACAACACGTTCAATAAATAATTACATGTCCAGAACATTATGAGCATTGAATGATAGCTGCATAAGCTCATAGCGGTGGTCAATCAGACCTGTGGGGTAACTCATAATTATTCTGACTTCAAATTAGTCCACGGTTTCTTAACTGCATCGGCAACGCAGCCGCTTGTACTGCCGCCGCTCGCTGTGGCCTGACGGATTGCAATGGCTCATTCTCAGGTGCTTGACGATTCGGAACCGTGACTGCTTCCTCGGCACAGACTTCGAGTGGGTAGAGACGCTGGATGGGCCTCTTCAGGTGCGTAACGCTACCTTTCTTCGGTGTTGCGGTTTTGACCTTCGCTGCACGAGCAATGCCATCATGACCCGGGATTAACTCGACTACTAGGCCAAGAGGCCACTGTTGGCGCTTTGCGTTCTCGTCTTCGATGAGCACCACATCCCCGACGCGAATAGGTGTGGCGTTGGCATTGAATTGTTGGCGGTGGGCATTCCTTAGTTCCAGCAGGTACTCACGACGCCAACGAGTCCAGCTATGTCGTATGAGTTGTTGTAGGTGCTCCGCTCGCTCTCGTACGACTTCAGCTGTGGCTGCACGTGGGATATGCTCCGCATCTGGCATGGACCTAAGTCGACGGCCGAGTAGCAGATGCGATGGCGTCAACGGCTCCGTCCATTCTTCCGTAGAGAGGAAGGTCAATGGCCTGGAGTTGAGGGTACATTCGACCTCTGCCAGCACCGTCACCAGCTCCTCACCAGACACATATGCATTGCCCAACACTTTGCGGAGGCAACGCTTGACGCTTTGCACAAGTCGCTCGAAGAAGCCTCCCCACCAAGGGGCCTTCTCCACATTGAACTGCCACTGAATGTGGTGTTCAGCGGAGAACTGCTGACATTCAGCAGATTGGGCGATACTGCACAGCTCACGCGCTGCTGCCTCGAACGTCTTGCCGTGGTCACTGATGACAAAACACGGGAACCCACGACGTGCCACAAATCGCCGAAAGCATCGCATGAAGGCTTCCGTTGTCAGGTCACTGACCAGCTCCAGGTGGACAGCACGACTCACAGCGCAGGTGAACAGAGCTACATATGCCTTGACTTTGCTGCCGCCTTCATTGACATACAGAGGGCCAGCAAAGTCAACACCCACGTTCCGGAATGCCTCCTCGCCACTTACGCGCTCAGAAGGCAGCTGGGCACTGGTTGATGCAGCGTACGGCTTCGTGTTCACCCTCTTGCAGTGCTGACAGCCACGTACGATGGTGCGCACAAACTGGCGGCCTCTGACAATCCAGTAGGTAGACCGGAGCTCCGTGAGTGTCTCGTTGACACCGCTGTGCAGGACGGCAGCATGACAGCGTCTCACGATCATGGCCGTGATTGGATGGTCGCGTGGCAAAAGTGCTGGATGTTTCTGCGCTGTGGTGAGGGCGGCATTGCGCAATCTCCCCCCGCATCTTCGAATACCTTGATCGTCGACGAAGATACCAAACTCGTGTGACAACTTCTCAAAGTTGGAATCAGCAACTAACTGTGCTTGGCAAGTACGAATCCACAGTGCCTCTGCCTCCTTCAGATCAACTGCAGAGATGACAGGCTGGCATGCTGTGTTGGTTCGACGCAGCTGCAAGATGGTGACGAACTTCCGGACATACGCTGTCACTCGGACCAGTCGACTGAATGTGCTGAAGCGTTCGATGTCAATGATTTGATGAATTGAGGGGTGACTGGCTGTGGTGGTCGCAAGTGTGGCTGTTGTTGGCTGCCGCTTCAACTCCTGATGGGCTTCTTGTATCACCACATCATCGTCCCGACTCTCAGTTGCTACCAGCTCCTTTTCAGCCAGCCAAGGAGGACCATTGAGCCACAGCTTCGCGTCGAAGCTGGATGGCTGGACTCCCCGCGAGGGTAGATCGGCTGGGTTCAGCGTTCCTGGGCAGTGCGACCACGCTGAGCTGGGTACAAGGGATCGCACTTCCACCACTCTGTTCTGTACAAAGGTCTTCCACTCTCGCGTGTCCCCACGGATCCAGTGTAGAGCGATCATGGAATCTGTCCAGCATGCGATTCGACTGACAGAGACGTAACGTGCCAGTGCCTTGCGAACACGGACAATCAGACGGGCGAGGACGAGCGCAGACAGCAGCTCAAGCCGAGGAATAGTCTGCGATGCAAGTGGAGCCACTCTGCTCTTCGAAGTGACAAACTGGACATGGGTCCCAGACTCGGTGTGGATAGCCAGATAGACAACAGCAGCATAAGCATCGGCGGATGCATCACAGAAGCCGTGCAGCTCCACGGCGTGAATATCACCCTGGACAGCAGCAAAGTAACATCGAGGGATTCGTATTGGTTGGCACGACTGAAGCTCTTGAAGTAAAGACGACCACAGTTCCTGCAATGATGGAGTTAGCTGCTCATCCCAGGCAATCTTGATGCGGCATATCTGTTGGAAGAATTTCTTCAGGGGAAGAACGAGGGGTGAGAGGAAGCCGACAGGGTCGAAGACTTGTGACGCCAATGCAATAACTTGTCTCTTGGTCAGCGGCTTATCAGCTACTTCCTGGAAAACTTGGCTGATGTTGATTACTAGCTCATCTTGCTGACGGTCCCAGGGAATTCCAAGTACCTTATCCAACAACCCAGCTTCTTCAGCTCCCAGTGAAGACTTAGCGTAGGACTGGTCGTCTGTTGACACAGGTTCAGCTGCTTGCTCGACTGCTGGTGGTGTTAGCGATTGTAGCGACCGTTCATTTTCATCAATACGCGCAATGCGAGCCGTTGAGTTTGACTGGAACTTTCTTGCATTGAATCCACCGACTGCCAGGCGACTCTTCATCTTGCTGTACAGCAGATAGGCCGTATCATCATCATCAGCTCCGTTGATCAGATCATCAACGTAGGTGTTCTCAAGGAACGAGGCTACGAAGTCGGGATCATCGGCGTACAGGTTGATATGATGGCGGAGCGTAGCGTTCAGCAAGAAGGGACTGCATGATCAGGGGCGTCACACACGGTACGACCACTACGACCATGGTCGTACCACTTTTCGTCCAGGATGGTCCACCCAATTCATCCGAAAAAGCAATAAAAAAATTCAAGGATCTTCGGACTTGTACAAAACATCGCAACTGTTACTTTCATTGCAAGGAGCATACTGACTTGATGCCTAGCACTAGCAGCTAGCTATTGCCCAAGACTCCAGGCGGCTATCCATTACGATAGGCGGTTGGAGTCACGGTTAGAGACAACCAGACGATGGATTCCTCACGGACGCATTCACTGCAAACTTGACGGAAACAGAGCTGAGCTGGCGGCAATCACTGGGTCCAGAACTAAAAATTTCCAAGATCTACCATGTTACAATGGCGATCAGCACGTCAAGAGACACTACATGTATGTCACTTGTCAGCTACAACATAATAATTATATTCTTTCCACAACGACACCTACCTAGTACCTCTGGCTCCTGACGATCTACTGCAAGCGGATTCGAAAATGCATTACACCCGCGAACGCAGCGCTTGTCAACGGAAAAGGGAAGCGCTTCATTCTCCGAAGCTGAAAAGTGTTTGGACTGCTGCTCCACGGCGGCAGAATATTCTGCAGCTGTTCACCGACACGACCCGCTTCACCTATATTATAACGATTTACGATCGTTTCGTTCCCCGAGTTTTCCGGTAGCAGCAACAAGAATTTCGTCCGCGACGACAGGATGAAAGTCTCTCGCAAACTAAAGTCCTGTTGCCACGAAGACAGAGAAGATTCCGCAAGCGCTTTCTTCTGCTTCCATTGTTGTAGCTCTCCGGTCCACTGGCAGATCTTTCAATCCCACCGAACAAAAACAAAGGATCTTCTTCTCTCTCTAAAAACAACTAAAATTGTTTGCGACTGTCCAGGCCGGACGTGTACATAGTGTACGCGACGCGGCAGACTTTTGCAGGACACGACATACATGTACGTTTTTGCATAGCCGCTGGCGCTAGAACGCTCAGCACGCTGGTACTTCGGATTTTGCGATTTTTTCGAGGGCAATGGCCCTGAATCATTGAATCAATGGGTTCCATTTGCCTTGCTTGGCTACCTACGATGTACAGAAAATACCAAAAATCCATGAGAAGTATGTCTTTGGAGCTGGAGTGGGGTTGTCGAATAAGTGCTAGGGGAACCCTCCTTTGCGGCTGTAGAGTGCTAAAACGTGGTCTGTTAGCCGAAAAATCCTTATTTTTTTCTCCGGGGGACACCCCCGGACCCCCGGTCGTACCACTCCCAGCCACCCTGTGACGCCCCTGGCATGTCAGACCGAAAACCACTCTCGTGAAGCGGTACGTCAACACTTGTGGTGATTCGCTGAACGGGTCGTCCACCCACAGAAACCGGACGGCGTTGCGGTCGGACTCAGCAAGCTCGACCATGAGAAATGCCTTCTCAATATCACCAACTACTGCCACCCGATGGTGCCGGAATCTGATGATAATGTCCAGAATGTTTTCGGTCATTGCTGGACCTGAGTACAAACACTCATTCAGGCTTGGCCCCTGACAAGTCTTCGCCGATGCGTCGAATACCACCCGGACCTTTGTGGTCTTCTTGTCGTTCCTAACGACGGGATGATGTGGCAGATAATGAGCCTTTCCCATGGCGTTAGGGTCAGACTGTGCAACAGGCTCGATGATGCCTAAAGTCAGCTGCTCGGCAAAGACTGCTTGGTACGCTGTACATACCAATGGCTCTTTCTTGAGGCGCTCGAGCAGTGACCGCAGCCGACGCTCACTTAGCCGATGGTTGTCAGGTAGAGCTGCATGGCACTCTTTCCACGGCAAATCGACCACATAGCGGGTGTTGGCAAACCGTATGCGCTGCTCAAACTGCTCGTACACGGACAGTTCCTTGGGAAGAATGCCGATCGACTCCAACGTCCAGAACTTCTCTAAGGTCGACGTGAGCTGGGGCGTGTTACTCGGTGTAGTACAGGTTAACACATGAAGATGCATGAGATTCACAGCTGCTGGTGATGGTAGCACTGACATTGGCATGGGCCCTGAGAGCACCCATCCCAGTCTAGTGCTGAGCGCAACAGGCCCGGCATCACCACGGACAACCTTGCCAGACACTACTTGCCAGTAGAAGTCCGCGCCAATCAGGATGTCAACTGTGGCATCACCTGCACAGTCGTCGGCAAGTTCAAGTCCTTTGAACTGAGGAAATGCTGCAGCAGCCTTGCTAGGGTACTGTGTTTGGACTGGTGGGCTGATGTGTGGCACGGAGAGCATTGGGACCGTGAGTTGGCCATCTCTGAGCTTCAGGCAGACCATCACCACGGCACGAACTTGGGGGCTTCCACCTGTGGACCCAAATGGTTGTACTACCACTGTCTCTTGGCACTTGGACTGCAGTTTCAATTGGGTGCAGATGTCTTCTCGAACAAATGACCGTTGACTGCCACTGTCAAGGATCACACGGGCAGTGATGCACTGCTTGGGCTTGTCCGGTCGACAGATAGTGGCCTTAGCAGTTTGCAGCAAGACAACCTGCGTACTATCTCCACAGAAGAGCGCAACATCATGCCTCTCATGGTTCTGTCTGGCACCGCTCATATCCCTCTGTGAGTCGCAGATGCTGGAGTGGTGCTTGCCCTCACAGAATGTACACCGTGCCTTCGAACTGCATGCACGTGATAAATGGTTTGGCTTAGCGCAATTAAAGCATCGACCCTTACTCTTTAGTAGCTCTTTCCGCCTGCCGGTATCTGTGATGACGTGACAGTTGTTCATGGTGTGATCCTGATTGCAGTATGCACACCGTCCTGGTGTTGCTGCAGTAAACAAGGCCGAAGCAGTGGCTGTACTCTCCGATGGACTGCCATGTGTGAACGATGCCGACACTGCTTTCTCCTCCGGACCCTTGTTCGGGAATTTCTCCAGCTGCACACGCTCACGAGCGCGGAGCTCACCATGGATATGGTGCAACAGAATGTCTAACTCCCAGTTCTCCTCCTCGACTTCACGGCTAATAATCAGGCGGAGCTCGTCAGGCAGTCGGCTCATCAGCACTGGTGCGAGCAAGGCTCCGTATGCCTCTGACTTCACGCCCAGAGACCGGAGACTGCGGATGTTCGACTCAAAAGTATCGTATAAACGACGCAGGCGGCGGAGATCGGTTGTACGTACCGGATCCACGTGTAGGAGCAGCTCCATGTGCTTCCTCACGATCCTCTTGGTGTTGCCGAAGCGCGTTGTCAAGATATCCACTGCCTCCTCATAATTGGCGGATGTCAGTGCCAGCCCGCCTATCGACTCGGCAGCCTCGCCACGCACCAACGAGCGGAGATAGTTGAATTTCTCCACCTTAGCCAAGCCGGACTGACTGTGTACTGCGGCCGAGAAGGAATCCCAGAAAGTGGGCCACTGCATAATGTCACCACTAAATTGCGGCAACTCCAGTTTCGGGAGCCTGGTTGTACACAATTGTCCCGGAGTGCTGATCAGTGGTGTACTCGTATTGCTCTGAACCTGATCTGAGACACTGAGCTGAGAAGGGCTGGGGGCTACAACCACACCAGATTTCTGCTGCAAGAAATAATCCACTTGTCGGATCACGAGCTTTATGTCCGCCAAGAACGAATCTGCTGTGTCCACTTCTGTCTCTATCTCAGACTCCTCCACCAAATCCAGAATCTGCTCGTCCAGTGTCGCAATTATGGAAACTTTCGCCTTCAGCGTATCCACAAATTGCTGAAGTTCCACGATGGGTTCAGACCCTGCCAGTGTCGATGACTCAGATTTCATTTTTCCAAGGGTTGATAATGCCAGGGTGTTCGTCTTTGTTGCGGACGCTCGGTGGCCACCGCGTTTCCGCTTCAGACGACTCAGCGAAGCGACCTCGCTGACAGGACCAGCGCTGGCATTGGGGTCTGTCATTGTCGCGAATTATAAACTGATTGATGTCCGCGACTACAACCAGCGGCAAAACGACTCGACGGCTCGAAGGACCATGTTTGATATGTCAGAATATTCGTCCGAAGACGATCGACCCACGACCATAGAAGACTGTATTAGAATATAATTTATTACTACGACATTGTCACAATGTGGTGACAGGAAACACAACAACTGGACTCTCCAGTCAAAGGGAAAAGAACCAGGCCAAAACCGTTTGGCTGCACCCACAAAAAAAAGGGATAAAGGACGCGCAAATATGAATGCTCGAAAAGACGCAAACAATCACAATCCGGAGTGGAATAATTACAACTCGTCACATATCTGACACCAGATGACAGTAGTTGTAGGAAAGATATGTCAGCCGATGGAATCGCATTGCGGACAAATGGATCAGTGACCTTGGGTAGAGTGTGAAGAGACATTTTCACCTTTTGGTTGTTAGCAACGGCAATTCTTGCAGAAACAACTTCTGTCGGTACATCCGTGGGCTTGTTTGCAGCGACAGTTGACAGCCGCAAGACTTCGCCATGTTCATCAGGTATGTTGAGAGACTGTGCCACACTCCGTCTGATGAAGGACCGTTGACTACCACTATCGAGAAGGACACGTACTGTTGCAACCCCATTGCGTCCGCTCACCGCTGTAGTAGCAGTTTGCAGTAAAGCATTCTTGCCGGGGATGTTGCAGTGGAGTGAGGCGCTGTCCGACTGCGGCTGATAAAGTTGAGTAGCACTTGCCGTGTAGGTGGCGACATTTGTTGCCGTGCTGTAGGATTGGTAAGGACGATTCTCGGTCATTGTGCCAAACTTAGTGGGACACAGGGAGCGGTTGTGGCCAAGCCTACCACAGTGGACACACTTGCGGTCTTTTGTGCGTAGACAGTTGTTGGCTGCGTGCCCTACACGGAGGCAGCGAAAGCATCTCTTCTCTTCAGCCAGGCGGGCCTTTCTGCTGTCCATTGTTGTATGGCGATCACATTCATCATTCCAGTGTGGCTCTCTGCAATAGATGCAGAACAGAGGCTTACTAGCACGTTGTGGTAGGCTTTGATGTGCTGCAAGGACCTGGACTGAGCTGGCTGATGGTCTAGCGTGTTGTCTGGGGTGGTGTGATGATGGCTGGTTGTGTCGATGTTCGTGCTGGAAGTCAGCCATTTTGCGGGCTGTGGCATGACCATCGAGATACTTCTTCAAAGCAGCATGTAGGTCACTGGTTGACCAGGGTTCACAGGGTTTGTTACGTTGTTCTTCGAGTTTAGTTAGAAATCCGACCGGAAACTTTGCCATCAATTGTTGGACGAGCATCCG
Source organism: Sycon ciliatum (assembly GCF_964019385.1). Classification (NCBI taxonomy): domain Eukaryota; kingdom Metazoa; phylum Porifera; class Calcarea; order Leucosolenida; family Sycettidae; genus Sycon; species Sycon ciliatum. The sequence goes on along the minus strand of NC_088651.1, from coordinate 29,737,095 downwards.
CTGAGCATTTACTGTTTCTCCTTGTGCCTCTAGCTGACGAAGCAATTGCTTCATATATTCAATTGTGGCTTTGAGTTCTTCAAACTTGTTCATGGGAACTGCAATGCTCATCATCTGAGAATACAACTTCGTGACTATGAGGTCCTGGCGACCGAATTTCTCCTTCAGAACAGAAATAGCAACAGGATAGTTTGTTGACGTAATTGGTATACCGTCTACGGCTCTCGCAGCATCACCCTCGAGAATGGTTTTCAAATAAGTGATTTTTGCGACGTCCGGTAGCTTGGCGTTGTCATGGACAGTCGATTCAAAGGCTTGCCAGAACTCCGTCCATTTGAGGTTAGCCCCATCCCTCACACAAACAAGTCAACAAGAGGCATCTTTGGATTGAGGAGTGCTGGTTTCGAAAACAACTGGTTTGAAGCTCAAAGTAGAGCTGGTGTTAGCTCAGAGCAGAGCTGCTGTTAGCTCAAATTAGAGCTGCTGTTAGCTCAAAGTAGAGCTGCGGTTAGCTCAAAGTAGAGCTGCTGTTAGCTCAAAGTAGAGCTGCTGTTAGCTCAACGTAGAGCTGCAATGCTAAATGGATGTAATATAGCGCAAGGCAGAGCCGCAGCAAATAGCTAGATAACACCAGTTGTGAGAGTGGACCCGATTAGTGGGTACGATAATTATGATGGTGTGAATAAGTTGGATAGGGAGGGATGGTGGGAAAAGAAACACTGCTGAAGCACGATCCGTTGTCTGGAAGAACACAACAGGGCAAGCAAGATTTGTTTTTCTTTTCCGCAAAATGGGCTGGTGCCATTTGTGATTACGCAGCAAAACAAAGCGCATGACGTCAGTCTTGAATGCAGTGCAGTGTGTGCGCTAGTTCGGATTGTTGCTAACAAGTACTAGCACAGCTAGTACACCGATATCACCGTGGAAGTGTTGGAGTTGGAGGGCTGGCAACTTCACCCGGACGTTACTTTGCGAATTTACTCCTGTGGCGGCTGTGGCTGCTTGTGCGGCGGCGGCGGCCACAGCAGTAATTAAGTCTGCTTGGCTGATTGCTGGTGTGGGTGCATCAGGCGGTGTGGTGGATAACACAGGACTTGCTCCTGGTGTGGTTACGATTGTGGTGATGGGTACATCTGTGGGTGTTGTCGATTTACTGGTGAAACTGGCAGCCACTGGGTGACCAGGTGATGACGTAGGGCTGCTGCAGCGCCCACTTGTTTCCTCTGTAGCTGGAGTAGAACTCGCCTGATTATCCGCTGCTGCAGTAAGTTCTTGTGGGGATTTTTTTCCAGGGCCTATGATGCCCTGCTGCTGTAACAGACCCACAGCATCGGTAATGGAGCGGCACTCCTGATCGAAATTCTCCTCCCATAGATCAAGTTCCTGTAGTTGATCGTCAAACGACTCGTCGTCAATGATTGTTTCTATGTGCCGCCGGACTTCTTCCGACAGTCGATCCACTTCCGCAACAAGTGGCTGAATTCTTTCGATGTCTTCCTGTAAGACTACATAACTAATTTTTGTAGAGCCGAGCTCTCTTTCAATGCGTCGCCGAAACCTTGTTACGCGGCCTTTGGCGCTGCCTCGGGCTCGCAGGAGTTTGGTCAAGTCTGCGCTGACTTGTGTTTCTTGGGTTTCCTTTTGTGGGCCTGGCGCTGTTGGCTGCCTCGTTGAATTTGAATCACTACTCCTAGAACTCTCCATGGTCACAGCACCATGTCGCGAAATGACTTGTAATTATTCTTTTATTCCTCGCGATATATCACCAGGCAAAGAGAACCAGAGTACAACTACCACTCAGATTGGCAAGAAGAAGAAGCACCAAAAACCTTTCTCTGTTCAAACTGTTCCTTCTCCAATCCCCTCCAAAAATCTACCAAGAACTAAACTTATGTGGCAATATTTTCCACATTCAAGAAATCGGATAAAATACGAGTAAAAAATGAAACCGCAGTGATTCACCGGCACAAATACATGGTGGGCACAGTACAGAAAAACTATATTCATGACTCAGACTGACGTCATGACATACAGCATTTACTTGACAGTCACTCTCACACAGACGGAACCAGATTCTCACACTCTGACACCGCGTACTTTTGCATCCACTACACTATAAACGTCATACATTACACCATACTCGCACGTACACTTAAGACCATATTTTTCCTGGTGCTGGGATGACTGCTCAGCAAGCTTTCTCTCTCCCACTCTATTGCTCGAATTCTTTATTATCTCCCAACCTTTTTGTCACATCCTAGCAGCCTACCCGTGCTTTGTTGCCGCGTGCCGAGCCTTCCCGTTTGGCTTTGAGAAACGCTCGTATCGCGACGTTCAATGTTCATGCACTGTTTCCGAACTCAAAACACCGACACCTCGCTCGTGATTTGCAACTGTATCGGGTCGACTTCTGTGGACTTCAGGAGCTGAAAGCAAAGGATCCGTTCGTCAGATGTACTAGTAAAGCTCACAGGCTAGCAAGCTTTGGCCTGACAGACGACAGCCATGGCGGAATTGGCTTCTCTGTTTCAAAAATATTTGAACTGTGCATTTCAAAAGTAAACAAAAACTGTCGGATCTGGTTGGCTGTGTTGAACTATCGTTTCCGCAAGCCAAAAACTCATCACTGCCAGTTCGGTTTGTCGTGGCACATGGACCCACGAACCCAAAGTCAAAGGAAGAGCCTGAGCTCATAGACCAGTTCTACGACGCACTATCTTCCGCATGGAATGGGACAAGCTGCTTGTCATCGCAGTGGGGGATTTCAACAGCAAAGTTGGCAGCGCTGTCACCTCGTGTGTCGGAAATGACAGCAAGGGAACTCGCAATGAGAACGACCAGGCGCTAGTGGACTGGGCAAAAACCCGAATCAGTTGTTGCTAGCCAGCATAGTATTCCGCTATTCACTACGCTACCGAACAACATGGACAGCAAGAGGTTAAAGACAGCAATACGATTCGTACTGGGAATATAAGCAACAGGATTGACTATGTGGTGGCTCCACCACGTTGTAAGCCTATCATTAACAAGGCCAGATCGTATGCTGGTACAAAAGTGTTCAGTGACCAGAAGCTAGTCATTGCTGACATGCTTTTCTGTGAGCTATTCAAAATCTTCCTAACAGAATCAAAAAAGGGGACTCGGTATGCTGTTCATGGATAAGTAGATGGCTGCCGTAGACGGGGATATCGATCGGTTCTTCAGGCACACCTTCAAATAACTCCGGCAAGTGATGCTCCCGCTGATGTCTGGCCAGCTGCCACATATTCAATCAAGTCTGCAGCAGACACCAACATTGGTCATCTGCACCGATCCGTGGCTAAGAACCGTTTGGTTCAACTAAACGCACAGGTTGCTGAGGTTCCACAGCGGCAACGGGAACTGCGAGTATTAGCTGAGTACTGACACCATGATGTTGCACAGCTGAAGAAGAAGCGCAATTGTGTCATGAATGAAATCCGTCATATCCAATGGACTGGTGCCTACTCTCAGCTGGGCAGAATTGCCGAGGCGGTCGAGAGCGCTCCAACCTCTACGCAAAATAATGTTTATAGCAGCCTCCCAGCTCAAACGTGGCAAGCCACAGCAGCACTTCATTGAGTCGGTTTATGGACACATCCTCATCCGCGACGAGCAAAAGGCATCTCGCATACGTTATCACTATCAATGGCAGTTTTTTTACACTTCTGAAGACCCGCTGCCACACGCAGCTCTGCACACACTGGAGGCACCCATTTCCACTCAAGAGGTAGAGGCGACTGCGAAATCAGGATACATGTGGGCATGATGGCGTATGCGCAGAACTCCTGAAGTACGGTGCTGTGGACATCTCCCCGATCATCAACATCATGATCAACAACAGCATCACCCAGGGCGACGACCTGTGTAGTGTTCTTGATCCAGGCATATTGATACCGTTACCGAAACCTAACAAGGCCTGGGGACCAATTGCAAACCTGCAATCGATGGTATTGCTGAATACACTGCGCAGGGTCATTTCACTCGTTGTGCTCAAACTAATTGCAACGCGTGTGTCGCATTATTTTCGATTCACTTCGCTGTGTTGCTAACTGCCCGTATTCGTCCGGATTTTTACGGAGAAAACGAAGTTTTGTCCGCAGTACGGTTTCCAATCGAATATCCCGCAAACGATCATGCAAACGATCATGTATATGAACGACTACTATAACCATCGTAACTCCATCATTTCTTGTGCAAATCCAATAATCGCATGGCCTTCAAGCTGTCCAATGCAACAATGGCTGAAGTGATTTCTGACTAATGAGATATCGTGCGCCGTGTTCAGGCATTCTTACCTTGGCAAAATCAATTTTTGGTCGAATTCTCCACCATTTTGGGGGAAATCCCTTTTTGCGTGCTCTTTGAGCGACTGAGCACTATAATTATAATGATGTGGCCGGCTGAAGATTTTTTTGGAATCGGCTCGATATATTTGAGCGTTCCGTGAAGAAGGAGAGTGGAATGGTGTTGTTGGGACGATTTGCTTGCATATTAGGCTAAGAGACGACTTTGCTGTGTTACCGCGCCTGATTTGTTACAGCTTCATAATGGAGCTTGGCGTCCTGGCGTTGACCCTGCCTAGAGCTTTCCAACGAGCCCAAGATTGTGAAAATCAAGCGAAGTAGACCAAAGTTATGACCTGGTGTAGTTGAAAATTGTACTGAATTTGCACGTAGGCTTCACAAGTGAACTAAATCAGTCAAAATGTTGACCTGAAAAACGAGTACGGAAAACTCATGGCATTGGGCAATACGCATGGGGTAGAGGGCACTTGGTAACACTGACTTCGTCTGGTTTTAGGCAAGGCCGTGGCACTGCCGATGTGGTGTGGACACAGCGCTGGATTTCAGCTAAAGCCACCCACTTCGTGTGGGATCGCCACGTCCTTGGCCTCGACATGTCAAAAGCATTTGACACCAGTAGCTTCATGAAGTAGAATAGTTCGCCTCATCCTCAACACGTAGATGATACCATAATGTGGGTTATCCGAAAAGATGGCAGTTCCCCAATGAGGCTGTTCTATACACACCTGCTATTGAAGGACCATACATGAACATAGCGCTTCTTGTCGATTTGGAATAATTTATTTTATTTTATATATATTTTTGGTATGAATCCTTTTTTTTCTTCTGAGTCCTTTTTTCATTATTGTCATCTGTTTTGTTTTTGGTCTTTTTGGTGAATTCGTAAAAGCGTAATTAGCTGTTTTCTCGAGCATCCTGCGAACATCCCCTACAGCATAATCCGTTCACTTTCTGAGCATAATCTGATTACCCCTACTAGTGTGCAGAAGGAACTATGACACTATGTAAAATTACAAGGGTTGTGACTGAGAGGAGCATCATGGCGAGTCGATTGTCCAAGTCGGTTGTATTGCGTAGATAATGGTAGACAAGAGCAGTGATGTAGCAATGGGAGTTAGGATAAAGAAAACGAGCTGTGTGACGTTGACCGATCACTAGAATGATAAAACTTCTTTGTGCTCTCGCACACATGTTGTCCAGGCGAAAGGCGCCCAGCCTCCCTGCCTATCCGACCCACCATACACAATAACAAAACTGAACTAAAGTTTTATAGAATTTTTAAATTATTCGACAAAACGGAGACGGGCAACGGACAAACAGAGAAGACCGGACACAACAAGCGAAACTGGAAACTAAAGAAAAAGACAAACATCACGGCAGCATATGAGCATGCGCGTCAACAAAACAAAATGCACGGCAATGACGTAACCGTTCCATGGTGCATGCACAAACTGCATGTGAAACCAAAACAGTCCAACTGGGGGAAAAGGAGAGCGCAAAACAAAACAAAATATACCAAAGGACCACAACAAAATTGAGCCATGAAACGTCTTTCTTTCCAATAAAAATGATATGCAACAAGCGCTTTACACAAAGCATCTACAACTGTTCCCGTCAATCCATTGCAGCAGATAATAATACTCACAGATATTAGAGGTTTGTTCATCACGTATCCAGCAGTACTCTATATACACACAGTTATAATTGCTATTCTCTGCGTTCAGTGGTGCAGTTGATAATACTTACAGTTCTCGGAGGTTTGTGAGACCAGTGAACACACCGTCACTTAGAGTCTCGATCTGATTACTCCACAAATATCTACAAACGACAAAGCACAAAGACAATGTTGTTCTTGCTTAGTTCCGGGTAGTGCACAAAACACCGAGTCTAGAAAATTGCAGTTCTAATCTATTAGGCCGAATCGTGACCTTGTTTTCAGAAAAAACCTAGACTACTAACCACAACATGACTCGTTTGCACCTGGGTTAGATTGCACAGTTCACATACACCACTGTTAATATAGTCTCCGGCATTTGACAAACTCCTACAGTACTCCTCATGCATGACATTGTGATGAAGCTAGGTGTCAAGACGTCGAATTGTAGTTAGACCGCTTTGTCAAATATCGTACTGGTCTCGTCATCGTCCAGTAGCAATCGACATTCTTTGTTCCGTTGGGACTGTAGCTTTTGCTCGTTTTCGTTGCGTTTGCCTTCCCCTCTTTGGTCTTTTTATAACCTTGAACCTTCCAAGTTGGAAGGCTGTCGGTTAGCGCTACGGAGATGTGTTGAAGCTAGGTGTCAGGACGTCGAATGTCTCAGGACTCTTGTCAGTTTTGTGCCTAGTTATTGCACTTTCTGACTGTATATAGTATCCAGTTACAGTGATGGAGAGTTACTCTTAACTCGTATCCATATGTCCTTTTCCTTTCTACATTTATTTATGGCTCAACATCCGAGTCTTTTTTATGGTTCGTTTAATTAATGTTTCGTTATGTTTACAACCCCCCCCCCCTTTTTGGATATATTGTTGAAGAAATGGAGCAGAAATAAAGGAAGTGCGTGGCATAAGGTTTGAAGTTTCTAGAAATGTCAATGCTTTTCGAACAGAATCTGTCATTGTTTTAGAGAATTATCGGCTATGGGCGAATGCCTCATGGCTTCAATTACTTCAAGTAGTAATCTAAAGGCCATAATCATCTTCGTTCTGCGCTTCCGAAAACTTCAGAACATTTATAAGTTATAGAGGGATACATGATTTTACAATAGCCACTGTAATGCAGTTCTGAACATGTAGGAAGAATTTGTTGCTCCACTTACTGTGCGCTGCCGTCTGTGTATTCCCATGCATGTAACACTTTTCATCCAACGACGGGGGTTTGACCTTTTGACGGTGCCCAGTTTCTACTCTGGACATCTGGACATTGTCTACCTTTCTTTCAAACTTTCGCTAGTTACGGCTCAGCTAGATTCAACCTCTCTGTGTAGGATCTGAATGCGCTCGTTCTTCCTGCTCTTTCCTTTTTGCGTATCACCTGTGACCGTCGGCTGTAGTCGGACCTCCCTTTGCTATTTGGATAGAGACTAAGTGAGATGGAAATAGTGTTGTTCTCCCCCTGGTCCCCGCCACACAGCAACACAAACTCTTGATTGTGTCTCCATTCTTATTATTATAACAAGAAATGACGAAAGCGCAGGAGGAGAATGGAAAACAAAGGTCAAACGAAACGACAACAGGAAAGACACAAAGAAACCACAAAAAACAAGCAGCAATAAAGCGAATACAAATCCATACTGGCCAACCACCAAAATCTCTATACCTTGACAAGACATGAAGAATCCCTGGATTTCTCTCAAAATCCCTGAATGGCTCGAAAACAAGAAAACGTTCGACGGCATAGACTGCAGGTCAGCGTACAGCACGGTTCGACTCTGCAGTGCAGTTCGATCAGTCGGCACCCGCGCCTGCCAGTGCAGATTTTGCAGGCTAGGCTGATCAGGTCTTGAAAGTGCCGTGCACAGTTCGAAGTGCGAGTGGGCACCTTAATTTTTTGAAGAAGAAAGAACGGGACATTCTAGGTGAAACAATGGAGTGTAACGGAGCGTTCAGGAACATTCTGTATCAGACAAAAATGTGACTTTAATGCGAGTTTGTTTCAAATCAAGCAGAACAATATCAAGCCTCCGGTTCTCAATGAAGCGATCGCACCAGATGGTGAAATCCCACAGAATCTTGATCTTCTGGTCCTGTGGAGAGATGTTGGCGTCTGAAGCATCTCTAGCTTCAGGCACGTTACCCGCAGGTGCATGATGCTCTTGGACCGATCACAGTGGTGCTTGTAGCCCTCGTATTCAGAAGGTATCCCATGTTCACGCAGAGGCCAGTCGATTATGACGCTCCAAGTAATCCCGTCCAGCGAGCTTTGAACACTCGCATAGGATATGGGCAACCAACTCGCCTGCCTTCCCACACATTCGAGACAGGTGGCTTCTGCCCTGATGGAAAATATGGGCCTTGAGCAGGTTAGTTGCCAAGGCCTGGTATTGTGTCGCGATGATCAGGTTCTCTGTGATCTTCTTGAGACCACCTGTGATATTCTTGACACCAGGCTTTGTCAGCCAACTACAGATATTCTCGTTGGTCAGTTGTTCTGTTTGGCGGACAAAATACCCATGCAAGGGTTTCTGGGTCCACGCTAAGAGATGTTCTTTTTAAAGCTGCACTTCACCACCTGTGAGGTGTCCGGTGGGACAACCATATGTGGCCACAGAATGGGTGCAGCAAGCTTCATGAGTTCCGTATCTGACTGAAGCACATAACGCTGCAAATTGCTTTTCTCCATGGTGACAACATCATGGATACTTTGCAAACCACGTCCACCCTCCTTGCGACTGACGTACATGCGGGCTACATCAGCGCGTGGATCGAGAGCTCCATGCATAGTCATAAGATTGCCGGTTCTTCGGTCAGCATATTCCAAATCATCTTGCATCCTTGTCAAGTTACCAGCACTATACCGTATCGAAGCTACAGTCCAGGTGTTGATGGCTCTGATGATGTTGTGGCCATTTAGAGCTGAACGGAGTAGTCGTATGAGGCAGATGACGAACAGCAATGGGGATATGGAGTCCCCCTGGAAAATCCCATGCCGAATGGCCGCCGATCCCAAGTTGTTGGTGCCGTTCCAACGGTCAACCTTCCACTGGGCCATGCTAACAGTCATAAGTCTACGTACTGATTCTTGTATACCTAACAGTTCCTATATTATTACTATTAGACCATATATGACATCAGACACTGGACCCTACATATATTATGACATCAGACACTGCACTCGACGGCACAAGAACCAAACACAACATGCCTAAATGTTAGTCGAACGGAATTTCGCAACATTAGGACTATCGCCGGATGTCACGGTTCCACACCGGCCATGATGAATGTCATCCAGAGCCTGAATCTCACAAAGAAACCACAACAAACAAGCAGTATTTAGAGTCAATTCCGGGAATAGCATGCTATATTCCTCGGAAATACCGGCTGCTGATTGGCTGAATCCATGGTTTCCTACCGTACTATGGGATAAGAACAAATATTCTACCAGAAGCCCTATGCCTTCCCGGAGCGCTGAAACCCTTCCTGCCATGATTACTGCTTCTTCAAACGAGCGAGATTTTCTTTGGTTTCACTTCGCTGCACTCGAGCGTGCCTACACGGGACACAAACCTTTTTAAAAAACAATTTTTCTCAATTAAATGATTTTCAACCTAAGCCTGATTTTCGCAGAAGTCGGGCCAATATATGCCCCGCCGCCATAGTAAACACAAATTGAACTACTTCGAATCATGATACCTGTGTATTTTGGGAACAGAAATTTTCAACATGAATAGTTGTGTGTTATTGGCTACAAGTTGACGACAACTAGAACTGAATGATAAGTGATTCTTGACTGCCTACGAATGCTTTCCTGACTCTGATGTAACTGTTATTCTCACCTCTGAAGTCGCCCTTCCCAGGTCTCCTCAATTGTTCCCTGTGCCTTTGCTTCTCCGAGTTACTCTTCCAATTGGCATTGCCTCTGTATCTAATTTGCTTGGTTTCCTGGCGTTCACGGTCGTTCTCACCTCCAGTGCCAACGATCACACGTCCGTACGCCTCTTCAGTTGAATCGTAAATCTTCTTGGGCTCGATAGTTCTGTTTGTATTATTGTGTGATTCCGCATGGTTCGTACTCTCTCTGTACCATGTTAGCCTGAGTGTTTCTAAGCCCCGCACATGACCAGGAAGAGGAGATGGACTAGTGAATCAACAGTGGACGTAGATGAGGACGATCAGATATAGATCGCACCCCCATTATCGGTGGATGACCCCCACGGGACCTAAAAGTACATGCTGACGAATGCGTGCGCCCCGGTGTTGAATCGTTTTACCTACGTACCGATTACTTTAACTTCCGCATTGAAATTTAAAAAAAATGATAAGATTCGTTTCACTCATGGTAGGTAGAACAATATTCCTCACAATTACCACTTTACAGCTTTACACGCGGGTACGACAAAGATACAATGGCATCACCTCTTTCTCGATTCAAGCAGAGCCAGCACCTACCCAGATCAAACACAAAAGCACAGGGCGTCTATCTGGTCCAAACGTTATTGTCTTCCCCGAAAATGGTTCGTTACTAATAAGCTTTGCTAGGAATGTCTTCGGATAACCAATCTTTGTTGTTATTCCTTGTCTTGCAACTTTGCATGTGCTGAAATGGTCGTCAACTTGCCTTCTGTGCTTGTCTTACTTGGGCAGCAGCCTTGAGATCTGCCGGTGCTTCTGACGCAGTGTAAATTTCGACTTGAAGTAGCGCCGGTGTTGTATTGCACATAAAGCCTTTCTTTTAAAATATTACTACGGTCCCATACCCAACTTATAAAATGATAATGAAAGCCACTGGTACTGAGATTAGGACAAGCGTAACAACAACTGAGCACAGACTACACTGAGATGCTGTTGTGAGGGTGGGCCATTGATGGCTCTGTCAACGTGAGGTGTGCGAATCACGGGCAAAACGCCCTGAATCCATCAGCATCACCGCACGGCGACTGCCGATTTTTCCCTTCACGCAAGTAGGTCGTGTTCAGGTTAATTACCGACGCTGACGTCGCTGACATGACACCTTTCTGCAACGGGACAATTTCCTTCAGCTATGGGTGTCTCCGGCTCCGTAGGTTCCTGGAGAGCAACGTCTTAAATCTCCAGAGCCCCGAACCGGTTTGCGATTTTATAACGGCGTGGGTGCTTGGGTCGTCGTCAGTAAGCGCACCCTCTTTCTTACTGGCGACCTGCGTTTGGGTAGCGCTGTCCACCATCAGAACAGTCTTTAGCGAGGTGGCCTTGCTTCCTGCAAGCAAGGCAGTGTCCCATTGCTCGCAGTTCGACACGCTCTTGGTCCGTCCGCTTGCAGAGGCCGTGGCCGCGGAAGCTGGGCAAGAGGCGCGACTCTTTACTTGCTGGTGGCCCCGACGTCGGTGGCCCTGACGAACGCTCCATAGTGTTTGCTGCCATGACAGCTTGCTCCAGGGTACACGGATGCTCACGCATGACCTGATGCTAGATGTGAGGCACTAGACCCCTGAAGAACAGCAGCGCTTTGGTGTGGTGGTCAATTTCCGGCACTTGCAGGCTGAGGCGATTAAAGCAGCAATGTATGCATCCAGCGACCCGTGCTGTGCTGCGAAAATTAGTCCCATACGCGATGTTTCCTCGTTGTGCCGTGGTCCGTAAACGTCGCCTAGTGCCGCTTTCAGAGCAGGCCAGTCGGGAACCCATTGGTTAGCTTCCAATACCGCTATCAACCAAAGACGAGCATTTCCAGTCAAAAAATCCTGCCGCGTAGTCGACCCTCTGTGCCGCACTTGGGAGTGCCAACGACCGTAGGGCCATGTCCATTGCAAACGTCCATTCTTTGAATGTAGCGGAATCTTCTCCAAACACAGGCGGCTCTTTCGTAAGGCGGGGTGTTAGCTCCCACGGTTCCGAGTTCGGATGTACCGTTCGGTTTCCTTAGCTAACGCGCTGAGCGGTCTGGATCTCGTTTATCAGCCGAACGACGAGTAGGAGGAGCGTAAGCTGAGCAACCAGAACACCTGTCAAAAGCAGAGTAGTAACCACCCTCTGGTACCAGTTTAAGGTGGCTCCTACCCCTCGGGTCCAAATTTTTTTTGTTTGAAACGTGGCTACAAACGATTGTACTTTGTTCCGTTAGATATCTAGTGTACGGAGACAAATTTTTATCAAGTTCTACCTTCCGGTTTCACTCGGGGGAGGGGCCAAGCATAGCATACTCACAATTGCCAATTTAGGCCAAAAAACACCGGAAAACCACTTTTTTGGCCGTAGCACTGGTAGTTACCCCCTTTTTCTTGATGTCCAACATCAGGACAGCAGTATACTTGGTAAATATCAGCATAAGCTGTAGAAGTGGGTAGAATTCTGCTAGAAGGTGACCTTTTTCTCGTTTCGGAATCATCCCTTTCCCCCAGCCTATAGACATAGTCTCCAGCCATAAGCATCTTGGCATTTTCATTGACTCTAATCTTTCATGGGAACCCCACATCGATTACATATGTAAACGATCAAGTTCATCTTTAGGAATTCTCTCTTCTCACTGTTACCATCTCCCAATCTCTTGTAAACTCCTCTTTTACTCAGCTTACTTACGCCCCATTTTTGATTATGCAGATGCTGGTTGGGCTGGAATTTCCACAACCCGTGCTTCCAAGCTCGAAATTCAACACAAAAAAGTTCTCAAAATCCTCCTCCGAAAACCCCGCATGCTTCCATCTTCCACCCTTTATGCCCTTGCTGACACTTCCCCTTTGTCTAAGAGACGTAATTCACATCTTGTCACCCTTATCCATTCTCTCAAACTCAATCTGTGTCCGCCTCACCTCCACTGTTTCAACTGGTTCTCTTCCCGTAGCACGAGAAACTCCCTTTCCCTTCCGAAACCCAAGTCCTCCTTTCTACTTCACTCTCCCTTTTTTATTGCGTACTCTGCGTGGCTGGCACTTCCCCAAGAAGCTAAGGACCTTTCTTCCCTCCGCCTTTTTAAGAGCCTTGTCGTGCCTTGATTTTGATTTTGTGTTTCTGATTTGGTTGCAATCACTGCTTACCCATGCCGGTTCCTTTTTCTTCTCCTCCCCTTCTCCCTGCCTTGCCGTGGTTGGCTAACACCCTCTCTCTTTGTATTGGCCGGTGTTCTCACTGTGCTATGACATGCTGTAATAAATAAATAAATAAATAAATAATAAATCCCATTTCAGCGCACACGTCCCACATATTAGCCCCGCCCACAAGTACTTGACACTGGACTTGCCCTGTATTCGATGGTTATGCTATCATAACCTAATAATGGTACTGTGTAGCAAGTTTGAGCAGGTTCTACCGAAGGCAACTCGTGAAATAAAACTTTGAAGTTTCAAGTGATGCCATATTTCAAGAATCAGCACATTGCACTGGGACATTGTCCAACGCCTTAGAACCCCTGACTCCACCATATGACAGATACGTGTCTTACAATAATTGATTGCAACATCTTCCGAACATAGTAGTTTGGATCAAGTTTTAGCAGTTTCCACCTAAGCTAACTACCAAAATAGAACCGTTTGAAGTCGCCCACATACTAAATGCCATAGCTGATCATGTGCATTGAGTGTATGGTCTAAAGGTTTTCACAACTAGCTCCAATGCGGCAGATACGTGTCTTACATTACTTGATTGCAACATCTTCAGAACATAGTAGTAGAGCTTTGGATCAAGTTTAGACAATTTCTACCGAAGCAAACTACCAAAATAGTACTTTGAAGTCGCCCACATACTAAATGCCATACATGTAGCTGAGCATGTGTATTGAGTGTACATGTATGCTCTAGTGTTTTTCACAACTTTCTCCAACATGTGAAAAGAATTCGGGTGGACACACCCATTCCCATAGCGCTGCATATCACATCCGAACCAGTTCCGTTATTTTACAACGTTTCGGCACTTGGCCATCATCAGGTAATAACAATGAATACCGTGGAAGCCACACAAGAGCAGTATATACGCAGAGTGTAGCGCCAAAAAAGATGCGAATTATGTCACCTAGTATGACAGAGAGAGAAAAAGGCGCAACTAGCACATCACGGAGGAGAAGCAGCAAAAGGTAGCGCGCATTGTGCTCTGTGAATGGCGTTGCACAGAGTGTAGCGCCAAAAAATAAAATGATGCGAGTTATGTCACCTCTATACAGAGGGGGGGGGGGGGAGAGAGAGAAGGTGCAACTGTGCACATCACGGAGAAGAAGAGCGCGCCGTTGTGCTCTACGAAGTGAGGGTACATGCCAAATAATTATGGTGTTAATTCTAGCACAGGATCTAGGAGGGGAGCACGGAGCCCCATGAGTCAATGCACTATGAGGTTAAAACTTCCATGCCAAACTGTTACCACCAGGGACGCGACGAGGCATCAGGAATAGAATGAGAGGTCGCCCAAAGAGAGGTCGCCCAAAGGGGCCATGTATCTCGTGTATATCCGGGGGACAGGATGTATGTATGCAGAAGAATGTTGTATATCAGCTGAAGTGCAAAGAATGTCCGGAACAATATGTTGGTGAGACTGGCCGCTTTCTTTTTGGCCGCTTTCTTTTTTTGCCAAATAATTATGGTGTTAATTCTAGCACAGGATCTAGGAGGGGAGCACGGAGCCCCATGAGTCAATGCACTATGAGGTTAAAACTTCCATGCCAAACTGTTACCACCAGGGACGCGACGAGGCATCAGGAATAGAATGAGAGGTCGCCCAAAGAGAGGTCGCCCAAAGGGGCCATGTATCTCGTGTATATCCGGGGGACAGGATGTATGTATGCAGAAGAATGTTGTATATCAGCTGAAGTGCAAAGAATGTCCGGAACAATATGTTGGTGAGACTGGCCGCTTTCTGGAAACTCGCCTGGAAGAACATAATGGTGAGGCAAGACGCCAGGAACTCGACAAGCCATGGGGCCAACATTTTCGCACCACTCACCCTGGATGTAAGCTTAACTATGGGCAAAGTGCATTCTCTGCAGTTGAAGTAATAGGAAGAGAGCCTGATCGAGCCCGTCGAAAACTGCGCGAGGCGATTGAGATTCGTGATGCCAAGCCCCATGTGAACATAAGCACCGGATGGGATTTGTTGTGAATTTTCTCAGCTTCCCCTGCTGCTACTTCAATATCACTGAATAATTATAATAGGAGGCGGGTCACTGAAAACCATTCTATTCCTGATGCCTCGTCGCGTCCCTGGTGGTAACAGTTTGGCATGGAAGTTTTAACCTCATAGTGCATTGACTCATGGGGCTCCGTGCTCCCCTCCTAGATCCTGTGCTAGAATTAACACCATAATTATTTGGCATGTACCCTCACTTCGTAGAGCACAACGGCGCGCTCTTCTTCTCCGTGATGTGCACAGTTGCACCTTCTCTCTCTCCCCCCCCCCCTCTGTATAGAGGTGACATAACTCGCATCATTTTATTTTTTGGCGCTACACTCTGTGCAACGCCATTCACAGAGCACAATGCGCGCTACCTTTTGCTGCTTCTCCTCCGTGATGTGCTAGTTGCGCCTTTTTCTCTCTCTCTGTCATACTAGGTGACATAATTCGCATCTTTTTTGGCGCTTCACTCTGCGTATATACTGCTCTTGTGTGGCTTCCACGGTATTCATTGTTATTACCTGATGATGGCCAAGTGCCGAAACGTTGTAAAATAACAGAACTGGTTCGGATGTGATATGCAGCGCTATGGGAATGGGTGTGTCCACCCGAATTCTTTTCACAGATGAAGCTGCAGGAAGCCTCAGCCCTTCTTCAAACTTTCTCCAACATGAAGCCAATACTGATGTGGAATTTGTTGACTGCTTTGTCCAAAACATAGTGCTGAAGCAATGCACATTGGGCACTTTCTACAGGTAATGTAATTATTATAATATACAGTGTTTGCTGCCAACATAGCAAGAAATACTTCTATACTAAATGCGTATCCCACGGGGTACGGTCCAATGGCTTTTCACTTCACATCTAGCCACTGTTCTTCGTGCATTACTTGAATGCTTAGTCTCCGTGGTGATGAAGCTAAGAGCCATACTGGAGAAGTTTCTACTGAAGCTAACTATCAAAAATATAAAATTTCCAAGATGCTACTATTACATCAAGTAGCTGTGTGCAATGACACTCTGTTGAACACAGTAAGAAAAATCGAGTCACTAAAACCCTATTTGCCAGATACAAGCTGTTGAGACTGATAGCAGCTGTATGATCTGATATGGATGGCGGTTCCACACTGACCAGCAACGTTACTTCGAAGTACACTGTGTACATCATGTAAATACAAGCGTATATACAAGCATCACTCCTGTTCTCCACAACCGGCAGTCCTGGGCCACTCCAGCTGGTCAGAGTGCAATAATTTCTGCGGCAGGCTTGACTTGGAAAGCTAATTACAACTGCCATGGCTGCAACATAAGTATTACCAGCGCTTTTACAGCGCTACTTGTATTATAGTATTGTCAATCCATTGTGGTGCGGCATGGCACTCGTTTTCAACAACCGAGTTTATGTCGTTAGTTGCATATCCAACGCCAGTAGAAAAAAGGGGGGGGGGGTGGGGGCAAATTACCACGGTTCAACACTAGTCATACTGAGCGGCGTTATTGCTTGCCAGGCGCGCACACAAAACGCCCGCGTGAGCGCGCATGCATGTACACACCCGAGTGACACACATTGATGCGACTTTAAACTCAACGGCATACGCATGAGTGTGTGCCAGTAGGGCCACATGCCAATTATCGGATTAGTCTGTGAAAGTTGCACGGCACGACAAACTTTCGGACAGTCTAAATATATTACACAATGAATGTGGAATACCCTCCAGTGTGTAAGACCATTTCATATCTATTTCGCAGCGTTTGTGATTTTCGGAGCGTCCCTGTTGATATTTGATGTCCTCACTTGGTTGATGACACAGTCACAAATTATCAAATTCACCTCCAATGCCATCCAATCTGCGTTCCGCGATACATGTACAGTGAACGGTGTTGAGGAAAGCCATGCAGCAATAAAACAGTCGAGACTCCCAAGCAGAGGATACAATTCAACAGCGTATTGAAGTACGAATTGTTCTAAACAATTTTCAAGACACAATTACAAAATTTGAAGTGCGTCTTGAAACGTGTTTGAAGTGCTTCGATGTATTTACCTTCGATCTCCCTGAATCGATCCATCCACAGCTACCTGACGAATTTGCCAGTCAGTGCGGGAGATGATCGAGCAATTTATAATATTAAGAGGGTCGCAAGATGTCAGTGGCACTGGCAGGAAATCTACACAAGCGTGTTCTGAAATAATTTTCTAATACTCCGGCATGATTCAAGAGCGGACTTTGATTTCTCCCTTCTTATGGTACGAGCACCAGTCGACATTGCATTCTTGGAAAATCTTCTGCGAGTGCTGCCTTCCCCTTTCATAGAAAGAACGAGTGAAGAGGAACACTAGCAGCAGGTTCTAGCTAGGTCGCCAGAATTGCAGAAAAGCGAGAAGACGTTTCCTACAACGATTGATCGCACAAAAATCATCGCTACCGAAAAATTTACTGAAAATCTACACTTTTCAAACGATGCGTGCGCAGAGGGTGTGAGCCACCTTAACAGGTTTTTTAAATTGAACTTGGAAAGTAAGAGACCTGGTTGAGCGTGCCTCAACCAGTTATATGCAAAAGGTGATAGTATACATGTGGCAATGGCGCCAATGAAGGTGCTAATAGACTGGCGTAAGATGCATGAGGTGCGAGGAAGTGAACACGGAAAAACTGTTACATCCATCCCAACTCTCACGCTGCAGCCTTTTTTGGAATGTGTATCGAATGCCGAAAAAGCTGAGTGTTTTGGGCAGTATTTCCCCTCAAGATGTAGCCTGGGCGCCGACGACTTCCCCGCCAACCAACCTTCAGCTGATTCCCCCCACCTTGCTCAGCGCACGGCAGAAAAAACTCTCAACTGTTCGTTTCCGCCCTGCCACTGTCAAGAGAGAACTCTAGTGCTTAAATGCTTCGAAAGCTACTGAACCGGATATCATTCCCGCACGAGTTCTGAAGATGTGTGCTGACCCCCTAAGTAAGCCACATTCCAAACTGTTCTCCCTTAGCTTCTACAGCATGGCCATGCCGACATCCTGCAAGACAGCTAGAGTCAAACCCATTCAAAAGAAGAAATCCAAGGACGTGCCTCAGCACTACAGACCTCTGTCTCGGCTGTCTGTAATATCCAGAGTGGTGGAAACGATTGCCAATCGTCAGATAACCAGTTTCCTGGAGTCCCACATTGCCGTCTCCGCGAAACAGTTCGGGTTCAGAAAAGGCCTGAGCACAGCTGACGTCTTAACCAAGTTCCACTCTGAATGGTCCAGAGCAGCCGGCCTTGGAGGAGCCGCCCATGTTTTGACAATAGATGAAGCAGGCGCCTTTGATAAAGTCATCCATGCTGGCCTGCTGCACAAGGCTTCCGTGTACGGTCTAGACGGCCCGCATCTCGGATGGATGGAATGCTACCTGCACATCCGGCGCCTCCAGGCAGTTGTGGGCGGCCAAGAGTCCTCCCTGCACCATATCCAAACAGGGGTACCACAATGTACCATCTTTGGAAATAAGCTGCTCCTCCTGTACGTAAATGACTGCGAGGACACCTTGTCTGCTGTGCTGAGCTTGCAACCTATGCAGATGACACGACACTGTCTCAGTGCATCTCCTCTGCCACCACCAGCATATCCGACTCTGCAGCACAAGTCCAGGAAGCAGTGGATGCCGTCTCCCACTGGGGTTCCAAGTGGAAGGTCAACTTCGAGCCATTCAAATCCCAAGCCCTAATAATCGACCACCGCAAGCCTGACCCAGCGCTCCCACCAGTGCTCAGTGGAGTGACTGTTCCTGAAGAGAAGGAAATTAAACTTCTGGGCATAGCATTCGACTCGCAGCTGTCCTACTCAGCACACCTTCGGGCCATGGCCTCAAAGGCTGCCCAACGCCTACACGTCCTGAGAAAGGATGCACCCCTGTTGGACTCTAGAGGCCGCATGGCAGTCTACAAAGGCTTCGTTCGGCCAAAAGTGGAATACTGCTGCCTGGTGTGGATGGGGTCATGCACTTCCAGGCCGGACAAAGTACAGCTCAAGGCACTGAAGGTGATTGGCAAAGGCGCACGGCTCCCCGGCCTGAAACACCGCCGACTGGTCGCTGCGCTTTCGTTCACTTTCAAGCTGTCTCACCTTCCAACAAAAAGCCCCCAAAGCCCATCCTCCCACCTCAAGCCAATCTCCGCCAGTGGGTCGTCGTTCCACTAGGTTAGCCACGGAGACTGCCCACTGCCACCCTCCCAAGCTCAAGTCGACGCAGCCCGTGCACATTCGTAGCAGTCTCCAGGGTTCATACCCAGACTGCATTATTCCCTTGTGGAACAGCAAACCAGCGACCATTCTGCCAGCACGGCCGCAAACGAGACAGGTCCAATACTTCAAGGAAAATGGAGCTAGTATCTGCTGAACCTGAAGTGGCAAGCAGCCACTGATGCTTTAGGAAACGGGTTAGACCAGCGCCTCACTAGCATCCCCCCCCCCCCCGCCACTCCTTTACCACAATGTGACGTTATCTTTCACTCTGCTTCTCTCACGACCATCTACTCATTGCCCTCGTTCCTCACTACCATTCATTTCCCCTCTTCCACCCCTCCTCATTGTTTTACTTCATTATGGCCCGATTTGTCTGCGTAGACTCCGAGACCTTTGATGTCGGCAGAGCAGCCTGGCCCCGCCACCACTTCTCACACATATTCATGTAGACAGGCAGAATGTCCATGGACCATCACCAATCCTGGTGGCGGAGGTATTCGTTGATGGTGCATTTAAACTTTTGAAGATTTGTGCTACATGGGGTGGCAGTGAATTCCACGTCTGGATTGCACAACACGGAAAACTGCGCAGAATGGCGACAGGTGCTTGACGCGGAAAGGGATTTCTTAGCTGGTAACTATGTCGTCGAGTTGTAGTAAGGCGGGTATGTCCAACACGGCACAGTTGTAGTAAGGCGGGTATGTCCAATAGTCTTACTAGTTTCGCCATCATCCAGTAACTTTCGGCAATCTTTGTTGCCGTGATGCGTAGCTCGTGCTCTTCTTCGTTGCGCTTTCCTTCCCCTCTTAGACCTTTCCGAACCTGAGCCTTCCAAGTTGGAAGGCTGTTGGTTTGCGCCTTGGAGAAGTGTTGGAGCTAGGTGTCAGGTCGGCATATGTCTCAGTACTCCTTGTCAGTTTTGTCGCACTCGCTGACTGTATAAGATCTGGTTACGTTAGTGGACAGTTAGTCATAACTTGTAACATTTTGTCCTTTTCCTTTCACAATTATTTAATCCGCGATATTCATGTTAAAACAAAATGGCGTCACGATTTATTGAAAGTGGTATAGTTGGTGGTACGAGTGTTCAAAACCATTTGAACTTCATACTGTTCGTCTTCTTTTTGACATGCTCTCTTTCCGTCGTCCTTAGCTTTTGTTTGTTGAGAGCTGTTTTGGCTTTCTCCTATACCTCTGGGGGATGCCAAGTGATGGTTTTGAGAGGCTGGTGATGGCTGTGAGCGAGAGTTTGCCGATCGGCGTCGTCCTCGCTATAGCGATGAAAATACTAGTTACTGCGCACCTGGCAGATATCACAACACGTCGGAGCGTCCAGGAGCAAAGGAATCTTGGGTTTTCACTGGAATCTAGTTCCTCCAGCATCGTGTAGCCCACCGTCGGTGAATGGCGGTCCACAAAGGTCGAACCTGGTCTTCTGCAGCATCTCGCAGTCCTGCGAGGCACACTGAATACGCCTGTCATGTATTCTACAAATAAAAATCACGAAGTAGTGGACTTAACAGTGATGAGTCTATCCTGTATGCTGCAAAAGACGCAGGAAATGTGACTGGTGTCTGTACACTCAGTGACTGGACGCCAACACCCCAGTCTTCTCCTGCAGGATCTGTTTGACATTGACATTATGCAGTAGGTCGGCATTGACCTGGTTTGGCAGCTATCGTAATAGTATCTGCCTGGTTGGATGTAGCAGGTTGGTGTTTGCTCGTCGTCCAGTCCGGAATTTTCTTGTAACTCACGGTAGAGTACGCGCAGGGTTTGTGATCATCCCTGTTCACTTCAATATTATCAAACACAACGTTCCCTTTGTCACTCATCTTATCCTGAGTACTGAATTTGCTGACAATATTGCACCACACTTGTCACAACCTACCGCCATTGCTGGCGGTGGCGGCTGGTTCGTCAATGGCGGTGACCAGGCTGACTGACTAGCTTCGAGACAGCGGCCTCGTTGTCAGCCCCGCGGCAGCCTAAAGGTTGATTTTATCGATCCAGCCTCAGCGCCATGTTGACGATGCCCTAGTGACTGTGTGTCATGGATTGCCTTGCCATCAGCGGTCATTGCCGTCCACCTTGATGCAGCCCTCAACAACTGGCTCAGCCCATGGGAGTCTCAAGTGGACAAAGTTGTTGCCAAAGTAGCTCAGAAGATTGGTGCATCGTGGTGTAGGTGAGCACATAACTAGGACTTCCCAGCGCCTATTTGTCCAGGCTGCGATACTATGCGACATGCTGCACTGCACATTCTTTTCAGCACTGCAAGGCCGGCAGCTGGACCGACTGCAGGGGCCGCGCACATGCAGGCCGCCTGTTGCCAGTGCAGCATTCTGGAACGTTCCTTCCTTCTGAGATCCGTGGAATAATAACTTTCTTTGCTTCAAAGCAAGTTGCTTACCTTTCTGTTGTGCTCCCAGTGTCCTTACAACAATAACCTACAGCAGTGTTTTATTTTCCTTTCCATTCCCCAACCAATGAATACTACGATGTCGATTCTATTTCTTCATACTTTGGTGTGTGCCCGCGCACGCACGTGTGTGTGTGTATACCTCACTCGCCACTCGAAGTTCTGTTCCCCATCACTGGAACACTGCCTGTTCTTTCAGGACCTGCCATCATCTGCGGATGGGCATTCAATGATTGTATTGTGTGTGTGTTTCATTCAGAATCAGATCCGCTATCGTTGCTATAAGAGAAAATCTGTGGGTTCACATCCAGTGCATTTTTAGATTTGCGTGCTTTTCTCGCCACGGGCGCATACATGGGACATTGTGTGTGTGTGTGTGTGTGTGTGTGTGTGTGTGTGTGTGTGTGTGTGTGTGTGCGTCTGTGTGTATGGGGATATTGTCTGTATCGGCTTTTGATACTAATGTTCAGGTCTGTGCTTGCATGTGTGAACATGAAATTGTTCGGTTCTGTGCATGCTATTGCTATGTTGTATATTATTGTATGTATGTGTGCATTTCCACGAACAGTGTAGACGAGCGTGGAGAGTGCATTCATCCCTCATCAACCACTTCCCCTTGGGCTTACGAGAGTTTTTTCTGCGTACCTCTCATTTTTGTTTGTTTCTCTCTGATACTGTACTGATGCCGGTACCTGTACCTCGATGTGTTCCTCTATCTGCAGTCGCCTTTAACCTTCGGTCAAGTTAACGTTTATTGTGCTCTATTTATCGTGCGAATCAAAATAAACAATAATAACACAAGTCGTGCTAGAGTGACGACATGTGCGTGTAGTAGGGTTGATGCGATGGGACGTTATAATTAGGTGGAACAGAACACACATTGGGCAGATTGATTGGGCATCATTGACTGTGCTCAGTCTAAACAGTGAACATAATAATTATCTCCAGTGACAGACTGTAGCGGCTAGCCTCCAATAGGTAGCTGGCACTAGTCGCTACTGCTTGTTTGACAGGTGCCGCCAGAACCCCTGTTGTGTCATGCTATAGATGCACATGCCCTGTTCTGGGGCATACTGAGGTACTTTGATTTTGTTGACTGCATGTAGACAGCATCCAATAGTAGTACTCGTAGACCTTGGCTCTTTGTAGTTCAACCACCATCGCATGGATCGATCGGTGACTATGCACTTGGAGGTTGGAATAGCCCGCGCTGAACAGATCTTGCCATGGCCCAGGGAGTGAACTCGCTTACTCGACTATCCCGGTTTTAGTTAACCAGCATGAGTGGTGCAATTTGTCCATACCATGTTGCGAGCTCACAGTTGTTTGGGCAGGTTTTGAGCTGCACCACGAAACAAAGCGAAATAACGGCGTGACTGTAGAGCAAGGAAGCGGCGAGACGGCACTTCCAGGACGAGACAGGCAGTAGAGTTGTGTTCACAGCACGAGCAACCTCTCAAACCCTGCCCGGCGGTACTCCACAGTTACAAGAAAATGTCTGACTGGACGACGCGCCAATGCAAACCTACTACATCCACCCAGGCAGATAGCTGCCAAACCAGGCCAATGTCGACCCACTGCATACCGGTATGTCAATGTCAAACAGATCCTGCAGGAGAAGACTGGGATGATATTGGCGTCCAGTGTACGGACACCAGTCACATTTCCTGCGTCTTTTGCAGCATACAGGATAGACTCATCACTGTAAAGTCCACTACTTCGTGATTTTTATTTGTAGAATACATGACAGGCGTATTCAGTGCGCCTCGCAGGACTGCGAGATGCTGCAGAAGACCAGTTTCGACCTTTCTGGACCGCCATTCACCGACGGTGGGCTACACGATGCTGGAGGAACTAGATTCCAGTGAAAACCCAAGATTCCTTTGCTCCTGGACGCTCCGACGTGTTGTGATATCTGCCAGGTGCGCAGTAACTAGTATTTTCATCGCTATAGCGAGGACGACGCCGATCGGCAAACTCTCGCTCACAGCCATCACCAGCCTCTCAAATCCATCACTTGGCATCCCCGAGAGGTATAGGAGAAAGCCAAAACAGCTCTCAACAAACAAAAGCTAAGGACGATGGAAAGAGAGCATGTCAAAAAGAAGACGAACAGTATGAAGTTCAAATGGGTTTGAACACTCGTTCCACCAACTATACCACTTTCAATAAATCGTGACGCCATTTTGTTTTAACACGCATACGGTCCATTGGCTCACCATCCGAGTTATATTTATATTGTTTTTGTTTATTTTGAAACTCGGATGTTGAGCCATAAATAAATGTGAAAAGAAGTCGGGTGGACACACCCATTCCCATAGCGCTGCATATCACATCCGAACCAGTTCCGTTATTTTTACAACGTTTCGGCACTTGGCCATCGTCAGGTAATAACAATGAATACCGTGGAAGCCACACAAGAGCAGTATATACGCAGAGTGTAGCGCCAAAAAAAGATGCGAATTATGTCACCTAGTATGACAGAGAGAGAGAAAAGGCGCAACTAGCACATCACGGAGGAGAAGCAGCAGAAGGTAGCGCGCATTGTGCTCTGTGAATGGCGTTACGCAGAGTGTAGCGCCAAAAAAAAAATGATGCGAGTTATGTCACCTCTATACAGAGGGGGGGAGAGAAGGTGCAACTGTGCACATCACGGAGAAGAAGAGCGCGCCGTTGTGCTCTACGAAGTAGACGACGAAGTAGAGCACAACGGTAGTAGTAAGTAACGAGCGGGTTCTGGGCCAGGGGGCGCCCGGGTCCCAAAAAATGGGGTATTATTGAAAAATGGGGTACTAATAGTACCCCATTTTTGCGGTGAAAATTATTTTTGGCCCGGTTTTTTGCGGATAAAATATGGGGGTATTATTGAAAAATATGTATTGGGGTGTTATGCTCTACCCTTAACAATAAGGTAATATGGTGTCATGATTTGGAATTCTGCATGTATCATTAATTTTGATTTTTAGGGGTGGTTGTTATGTCCTGCCCTACATCATATTGCATTCCGATGTCTAAAATATTACTATTTCTAATGTCAATGTTATCTCACTTTTTCCAATTTTATATTAATCAGAACTCATAGTTTTGCAGTATTTTGACTTGTAATTTCAATTTTTCGGATCATTTTCCAGATCCTTGATCACACGGATGAACTCCTGGGCTTCGATCTGGTCAGCATTTTCAAATGTCTCTTCGACAATGTCCAGAACACCTGCAGCCTTCATCACGTTGTACATTGATCTGCGACCATCATCCCAACACCGTAACAATCTTCCTGTATCCCGGCTTGATGGGCTTCCGTAGTCTGCAACACCGTCTACAACTATCTTGGGTAGACGTTGGAGTTTGTCACCGCTCACGAGAACGCGCGACGACACCCTACAAATATATTCTGCGATCTCCATTGGAGTCATGTCTTCCCGATCCGGGTGCAGTAAAAGAGGTCTCAATTCATACGCTGTACACATATCTGTCAGTAAGCGCACGGTCAATTCATCCTTTGTACAAGAAAATAAATACCACTTCTCAACATATGGTTCGGAGGTTGACCAGGCCGACATCTTTAATCTGATAGAAAGAGAAATTTAGCAAATTGTGAACCAAAAATGAAATTACATCAGGTTTTATAGGTCCCGCCAAGTCCCGTCCCGCCGGGTCCCGCCTCCGGGAAGGTGACGACCTTGGAGAGCTCTACGATTTTTTTTTGGCGCTACACTCTGCGTAACGCCATTCACAGAGCACAATGCGCGCTACCTTCTGCTGCTTCTCCTCCGTGATGTGCTAGTTGCGCCTTTTCTCTCTCTCTGTCATACTAGGTGACATAATTCGCATCTTTTTTTGGCGCTACACTCTGCGTATATACTGCTCTTGTGTGGCTTCCACGGTATTCATTGTTATTACCTGACGATGGCCAAGTGCCGAAACGTTGTAAAAATAACGGAACTGGTTCGGATGTGATATGCAGCGCTATGGGAATGGGTGTGTCCACCCGAATTCTTTTCACAGATGAAGCTGCAGGAAGCCTCAGCCCTTCTTCAATAAATAAATGTAGAAAGGAAAAGGACATATGGATACGAGCTTCGCCTTTCTTTACTATCTTTGATATTTTGACCCACCCAAGTTGGGTGGTGTGCTGCTTTGCTACTTCGAATTGTAGTAAGACCGCTTTGTCAAATATCGTACTGGCCTAGTCATCGTCCAGTCACAATCGACATTCTTTGTTCCGTTGGGACTGTAGCTTTTTGCTCGTTTTCGTTGCGCTTGCCTCCCCCTCTTTCGTTTTTCCATAACCTTGAACCTTCCATGTTGGAAGGCTGTCGGTTAGCGCTACGGAGATGTGTTGAAGCTAGTTGGCTTGACGTCGAATGTCTCGAATGTCGAATAATGAATGTCTCAGTACTCTGTCAGTTTTGTGCCTAGTTATTGCACTTTCTGACTGTATAAAGTATCATGTTACAGTGATGGAGAGTTACTCTTAACTCGTATCCATAATGTCCTTTTCCTTTTTACATTTGCTTATTTTATTTTAAATAATCGACGTGGATACAACAATAAAATAGCAATAAAGAGAACAAATCCTGCGGTCATCGCCACACTACAACAAAGTCATAAAAGTTTACAAACTTTAATTTTCTTGTCACATTCATCAGTGGAAAGTCGTGATTGAAGAGTATCCATGCTGAACGATGATTTTAAATATACATTCAATAATGTATTACGAGAACAAAACATAGTGATAAAATAGAATGAGCTCATGACAGAGGGTGAGACAATAGAAGTGAAGTGAGAGCTAAGTGCAACGGTGGCTGAGAAACTAATTGTAACGCTAGAACTGTGTAGCGAGCCAAACAATCATGCTGTGCACCTACGAAAACAATCTTAACGCCACTGTATGTTTAAAGTTGAACTGGATGGTGAGCCAATAATAATTATTATAGTTATGATGAACTTGTTATTGCACATAACTAATTCATCATACATGGTAGTGGAGTTCAGTAGGATGTTGGCGTTCGGTTTGTCATATTTTGTTTTCGCTCAGCTTCCCCTCTATATTTATTATATAAACTTGAGCCTCCCAAGTTGGGTGGTCTTTTGCTTTGCGTCGTCGAGTTGTAGTAATGTTGAATTTGAAACAGGACGACTGACGACACATTATCCAGACATTACAACGGGGACAGGTAGGTTGGGGGAACGACATTTATTATAGACAACGAAACAAGAGACCAAGACGGACGAAACGACTACATTGAACTGATTTGAAGAGTGAGAAAAGAGAGGAAAAGATTAAGTCTGAACGGCAAGATAAAGGGCCTGGGTAGCTATGGCAAATATGGGCGCGCAAGTAGCTACCCAGGCCAACGGAACAAAAGGAGACAAAAGGTGAGTACGCAAGTGCATGCAGGCCAGCTAGAAAAGATACGGGAGGAGGTACCTAACATACCACCCCTCCATGAAAAAAATCCCGCGTCCTCGCGCAGAGAAAAAAAGAAGAGAAAAAGATTTAAAAAAATGACTGAAGGAGAAAACACACACACACGCTGCACAGGCCTCACAAAAGTGTGTACTAAAAATGCACTACAGATCATTACAACCGTCAACGTTCCTGTACTACTTATATTATAGTGTGTACATTGCCAATAACAACGGGCCCAAACGCCCCTTCAAAACATGGCACAAAATGATAACTATTGGAGTTCGACGAGGGACTTGAATTGTATTTGAATTGTATTCTGATGACTAGTATTTTGCATGGCTAATAGAGCCTAGTTACACTTTAATATACGACATAAACAAGAGAGCGTGGCTCACCATGATCGGACCCCTAATATTAATGAAGGACACCCGCGCACACTACAAAAAAATCACGCAAATAAATTTGACGAAGAAGGAACACATACAAAAAATAGATAGAGAGAAAGGTAGCTGACCTGCATGGCTTGAACGACACGAAGTTGACATAGATGAGACGAGGTTGGCGTAGGAGAGACGAGGTTGATAGAGACGAGACGAGGTTGGCGTAGGAGAGACGAGACTGACATGGACGCGACGAGGTTGACATAGACGAGACGAATGGCGGTTGAGGACGGCTGGGCCTGGGATGATCTCAGGGTCGTGGGTCGATCACTAATCGGGCGCCAATGTTGAGTTCGAAACAGGACGACTGACGACACATTATCCAGACATTATAACGGGAATAGGTAGGTTGGGGGAACGACATTTATTATAGACGACGAGACAATAGACCAAGACGAACTAAACGACTACATTGAACTGAATTGAAGAGTGAGAAAAGAGAGGAAGAGATCAAGTCTGAACGGCAAGATAAAGGGCCTGGGTAGCTATGGCAAATATGGGCGCGCAAGTAGCTACCCAGGCCAACGGAACAAAAGGAGACAAAAGGTCAGTACGCAAGTGCATGCAGGCCAGCTAGAAAAGGTACGGGAGGAGGTACCTAACAGTAAGGCTGGTCGGTCCAGTAGTCTTACTAGTTTCTTCATCATCCAGTAACCTTCGGCATTCTTTGTCGCCGTGATGCGTAGCTCGTGCTCTTCTTCGTTGCGCTTTCCTTCCCCTCTTGGACCTTTCCGAATCTGAGCCTTCCAAGTTGGAAGGTTGTTGGTTTGCGCCTTGGAGAAGTGTAGGAGCTAGGTGTCAGGTCGCCAAATGTCTCAGTACTTCTTGTCAGTTTTGTGCCATTTTGTCGCACTCGCTAACTCTATAAGATCTGGTTACGTTGGTGGACAATTAGTCATAACTCGTAACATTTTGTCCTTCTTCTTTTCACAATAATAAAAATAATAAATAATAATCTACGTGGAGATAATAATTTTAATATAGCTATGAATAGGATGAAGGCCGCCGCAGACATCACGCAACTACGTTACTTGTTTGACATGTAGTACTGTGTATTTTATAACAAAAATATTTGTTACGTAATCTTGTTAACTTTTTGCGTTTCCTCTAGTGGTTTTATTGTACTTGTACCTTGATGTTATTTCTAACACCTTTCTATTTAGTATTTACAGTACTTAATTTCAGTTTCTTTGGTTGTATCCTTACTTCAGTAGTTCCGTATTTTTCCCACTGATGATAGGAACAAGTAAATCGATTCTGGGTTTTCAATAATATTTTTGTTATAAAATACCAGGTACTACATGTCAAACAAGTAACGTAGTTGCGTGATGTCTGCGGCGTCCTTCATCCTATTCATAGCTATATTAAAAATAATAAGGCTCAGTATCCGAGTTTAAATAAAAGAGAAACGTTTAAAAAAAAGTTATGATGATTCTTGGTTCAGTGTTGTTCGTTCTGCAAGTAGTTTCAAGCAGTTAAAAGTTCTAGAAGCAGTCTACATTCGCATTCGTGATCCAAATCTTTGTAAACAAAAAGAAAATGTCACCGCACTTACGCTATTCCAGTAAATTCGCACTCACACACACTTACACATGCATGTCCATTGTCACACTGCACTTGCTGAATTTCCTATCATTTCTCACCTCACCTATAGTTTATTACCTGTGCAAATTGTTCCTAGGTTTGTGCTATTTTTCTTACTATGCTTGTATCCTCGCTGTTCCTCTGCAAGTGTATAAATCCTATTGTAGTTTCATCATTCTCTTTAGTCACGAATTCCATTGATAATTGTGACAAGAAAACGTTCTGGAATACATGATTCGTCCCCATGGTTGTGATATGAGTGCGCATTTAGTTATATTCATTGCATTATTAAGAAACGTTTTATTAAAATTTAATGATTCCCCTCAACTCGTGCTTCATGACTAATTGGCACGTAAAAGCGAGAGAGGGGTGATAGCCAACCACGGCAAGAAAAGAAGAGAATAAGGAAAAATTCAATTCGGATGGTGAGGCAATTAAATTATGGTGAAAAGAAGAAAAGGAGAAGGAAAAATGTTACGAGTTATGACTAACTGTCCATCAACGTGACTAGATCTTATATGGTCAGCGAGTGCAACAAAATGGTACAAAACTGACAAGGAGTACCGTATTTTCCGGAGTATAGTGCGCACTTTAGATGTGCTATTTTAGGCCAAAAATCGCTGGTGCGCACTATGCTCCGAATATGAAATGCATGTACTTCAATGAAGATTGAAGTGAGCACCCTCAATGAAGATTGGGGATGCGCGTTATACAAAGGTGCGCGCTATACTCCGAAAAATACGGTACTGAGACAGTCGGAGACCTGACACCTAGCTCCAACACTTCTCCAAGACGCAAACCAACAACCTTCCAACTTGGAAGGCTCAGAAGAGCATGAGCTACACATCATGGCAACAAAGAATGCCGAATGTTACTGGGTGATGACGAAAATATTACGACTATTGGACATACCGGCCTTACTACAACTCGACGACGCACAGCAACAGACCACCCAACTTGGGAGACTCAAGTTCATGTAATAAACGTAGAAAGAGGAAGCTAAGCGAAGACAAATTGTGACAAACCGAAACGACAACATCCTACTGAACTCCACTATCATGTATGATGGACTAGTTATGGACAATAACAGGTATTTCCACACGATGTACGTTTGGCCGTATAGGTCATTGCGGCTCATCAGGTGTGCAAATTCAACTCGGATGGTGAGCCAATTAAATTATGGTGAAAAAGGAGAAGGAAAAATGTTACGCAGTTTGACAAACTGTCCATCAACGTAACCAGATCTAATATGGTCAGCGATTGCGACAAAAGGGCGCGCAACTGACAAGGAGTACTGGGAAATTCGGAGACCTGACACCTAGCTCCAACACTTCTCCAAGGAATGCCGTATTTCGACTCCGCTGTACCGCTGAAGCATCATGCATGGTAAAAGCTATATGCGCTGTGTGCGATTTACTGTATACGCTGTCATTTGCATGCTTTACATATCTGGTCGTCTTAGACTGAGTTATTATGTTCGATCAAGTGAAGTATACCGTTAAGAAAAAGTAGTTGTCCTCGTGCCGTGTGGTCATTCCTTCCTGACACTTACGAGAATCAGAGGCTTCATAACAAAGCATTTCACACACAGCGTCTACAACTGTTTCCTTCAATCAGTGCAACAGATAATAATACTCACAGATAATCGAGGTTTGTTCACCACGTATCCAGCAGTACTCTATATACACACAGTTATATTAACCCTTTATTGGCCGGCCCATACATTGATCGAACACCGATGTTCGATGGGGTAGGCATTTTGAAATTATCGTAACTTGGTCAAATCTCGGTCTTTCGGATACTATTCTCTGCGTTCACAGTGGTGCAGTTGAGAATACTTACAGTGTTTGGAGGTTTGTTAGACCAGAGAACACACCGTCACTTAAATTCTGGATCTGATTATTGTACAAATATCTACGAACGACAAAGCATAAAGACAATGTTGTTCTTGCACAAACCACAGAGTCTAGGAAATGGTAGTTCTAATCTAAAAGGCCGACACATGACCTTGTTTTCAGAAATAACCTAAACTCCTAACCACAACATGATTCATATGCAACTGGGTTAGGTTGCACAGTTCACATTCACCACTTTAACATATAGTCTCCGACATTTTTCCTCTATTGTCAAGCAAGAGGTTTGTGGAAAATCTAAGAAAACACAATTTCTAACCATCCATTGTTTGACATTGCAGACAAATAACTGAGAACTGAATATGAGAGTATACCCCTAAACTGGGACTTCCCAGGGATTCATAGTCATTGGCGGATCATGGCGTTAGAAAAGGTACAAAATCCTCGGTCTTCTTTATGGTTCGTTTAATTTATGTTTCGTTATGTTTACAACCCTCCCCCTTTTTTTGTTATTATTGATGAAAAGATGGAGCAGAAATAAAGGATGTGGGTGCCAAAAGTTTGAAGGTTCTGGAAATGGCAATGCTTGTCGAACAGAATCTGTGATTGTTTTAGAGAATAATCCGCAATGGGCGAATGCCTCATGGCTTAAATTAGTAATATAAAGGCCATATCATCTTTGTTCTGCGCTTCCTAAAACTTCAGAACTTTTGAAAGTTATAGAGGGAGACATGATTGTACATTAGCCACTGTAATGCAGTTCTGAACATGTAGGAAGAATTTGTTGCTCCATTTTCTGTGCGCTGCCGTCTAGGTATCCCATGCACGTAACCCTTTTCATCCAAGTGTTGTAATTGTAACACCATGTTGTAACTTTAACACCGTGTTGTAAATGTAACATTACTTCTCTATCACTGCATCAGCTCAACCGCCACCACTGGACTGCCTTTTTACACTCTTTTTATTGGCACAAGCAGGACCACGGAAAACGACTACATCTTGACAAGACGACAGACCAAAGACCAGCTCACATAGTCTCGCGCATGCGCACAACACCACCAACCAATGATGCGTGAGCACAGCGACCAAGACGAGACAAACACGTGACACAAAATCTACCACACAAGGACTAGGGTTTCACCTCTTTACGGTGCCCATTTACTACTCTGGACATCTGGACATCATCTACCTTTCTTTCAACCTCTCGCTAGTTACGGCTCAGCTAGATGCAACCTCTCTGTGTAGGATCTGAACGCACTCGTTCTTCATGCTCTTTCTTTTTTTGCGTACCACCTGTGATTGTCAGCTGTAGTCGGACGTCCCTTTGCTAATTGGGATAGGGTCTTAGTGAGATGGGAATAGTGTTGTTCTCCCCCTGGTCCCCGCCTCACAGCAACGCAAACTAGATTGTGTCTCAATTCTTATCATTATTACAACAAATGGCGAAGGCGCAGGAGGAGAATGGAAAACTAAGGTCAAACGAAAAGACAACAGGAAAGACACAAAGAAACCACAAAGAACAAGCAGTAATAAAGCTAAAACAAATCCATACTGGCCAACCACCAAAATCTCTATACCTTGACAAGACATGCAGAATCCATGGATTTCTCTCAAAATCCCTGAATAGCTCTAAACACAAGTAAGTCACCTGGCTCTGACACCGTCTTACCAGCCGTACTGTAGCATGGTCGTGATTCCATAGCAGTTTCTCTCACTGATATTATCAATAAATCTCTGAGCACAGGGTGCGTACCAGATATTTTCAAGAATGCCACAGTCAGCCCAGTTTTCAAATCAGGCGATGCAGAAAGCTCTACTAATTACAGACCAGTCTCATTATTGCCCATATGCAGCAAGTTATTAGAACGAGTTGTCTTGGAGCAGCTTATTGCAATCTTTAAGTTACACAACATCATGTACGTGCCTGACAATCAATTTGCCTACCGTACCAACAGCTCGTGTGAGGACTGCCTAGCGCTAGTGGGCGACGAATGTCTCAAAGCCCTTGATAACAACGAGTACTGCGGCATAGTGTTTGCAGATATGAGCAAAGCTTTTGACCGAGTTAAGCATCAAGAGCTCATTGACGAGTTGAAGATGCTTGGCAGTGCTGACACTGCACTTGCTTGGTTTGCAAGCTACCTGACCAGACGCGTCCAGCGAGTAAGAGTAGGACAACAGCTAGGTGGGGCCCGCCCTTGCACAAGAGGCGTCCCACAAGGCTCCGTGATCGGCCCATTGCTATTTTGCATTTACACCCGTGATGCACCACAGTGCTTCCAACATGCATTGAATCAACTTTATTCCGATGATATCACACTCTATATCAAGCACAAGTCCATCCAGATCATCACAACCCAGCTGAGTGATGACCTTGCCGCTCTGGATCGCTACCTAGATCGGAAGGGACTGGTGTTAAACCCGTCCAAGACTCAGTTAGATCTGCTCTGGCGACCGGGCACGGAGCTGCCACCTGTCACCGCAGTCAACTGCCGGAGCACTTCCATAGTCCCATCTGCTTACGCTCGGTACTTAGGAATACTGGTTGACGAACATCTGTCTTTTTCAACCCAAGTGGATGCAGTATGCGCAAATGTCAATAGGAAGGTCGGAGCATTTGTCCATGCAAAGCAGAATATCAGCATTTTTGGCAAACGAATTTCTATTTATCGATCATTCAGTCCACATTTGAGTTTGGCAGCACTGCATATATTCATTGCTTATCACAAACCCTATATGACAAGCTTCTTACTGCCAGCCGCGTAGCATTAAAGAGAATATTTTCGTTGGATAGAATGACTCCCACCACTCTTCTATACAGTCATACTAACGCCCTTGAGAAAGGCCTCAACTTCAAAACCTATGTATTTGTTTACCGCTGCCTGAATGGACTTGCTAGTCCTCTTCTGCGAGACCGCTTTACCCTGCGCCCCCATGGTGCTCGCACTGCAGCCACCACCCGTGGCCAAGTCTCTGCTGCTCTTGTTCTGCCTCCCCCCCCCCCCCCCCCCCGCTAACACCCGATATGGCTTTAGTGCAATTTCTTATTTGGGCGCTGCCAGGTGGAATACACTTCCACCGGCTTGCCGCATGTCTAGTTCACCAGCTGAATTTCGCTCATCCATCAAATTATACCTAGGGTTCCCTGTAAAAAGGCGCTGACGCCTGTTGGGAATTCCCTAGTAAAAGAAGAATAAATAATAACAATATAATAATAAAGCTCAAAAACAAGACAAAAGGACGTTTTCCCGCAAAAAACGTTCGACGGCATAGACTGCAGGTCTGCGTACAGCACGGTTCGACTCTGCAGTGCAGTTCGAACAGTCGGCACCCGTGCCTGCCACTAGAGATCTTGCAGGCTAGGCTGGTCAGGTCTTGAAAGTGCCGTGCCCAGTTCGAAGTGTGAATGGGCACCGTAATTGTTTGAAGAAGAAAGAACGGGACATTCGAGGTGAATCCATGGAGAGTTCAGGAACAATTCAGACAAAAATGCGACTTTACTGGGAGTTTGTTTCAAATCAATCAGAACAATATCAAGCCTCTGGTGCTCAATGAAGCGATTGCACCAGATGGTGAAATCCCACAGAATCTTGATCTTCTGGTCCTGCGGAGAGATGTTGGCGTCTGAAGTATCTCTTGTTTCAGGCACGTTACCCGCGGGTGCATGATGCTCTTGGACCGACCACAGTGGTGCTTGTAGTACTCGTCTTCACAAGGTATCCCATGTACACGCATAGGCCAGCCGATTATGACGCTCCAAGTAATTCCGTCCAGCGAGCTTTGAACACTCGCATAGGATATGGGCAACTGACTCGCCTGCCTTCCCACACAATTGAGACAGGGGGCTTCTGCTGGCCTGATGGAAGATTTGGGCCTTGAGCAGGTTAGTTGCCAAGGCCTGGTGTTGTGTCGCGGTGATCAGGCTCTCCGTGGTCTTCTTGAGACCAGCCTTTGTCAGTCAACTCCAGGTATTCTCGTTGGTCAGTTGTTCTGTTTGCCGGAAAAAACTACCCATGCAAGGGTTTCTGGGTCTACACCAAGATATGTTCTTTTTGAAGCCGCACTTCACTACCATGCCTCATTTCTTGTTGGATGAGAGCAACGAAGTAAACAAGAAATGCTGTTCTTTTCGAAACACGAGTGCACAGTCCAGAGTTCACGGACTGTGCTGGGAGTGCGGTACGCACTGGCTGCACAGTGCGGAGTTGCAGCATGCACATTAAAGTGCATGCTGGTCTGAAGACAGTGTTCTTTTTGTTCTTGCACTGCTGCTGTACAGTTGCGAATCCCACCCGCCCACCCAATTGGATAGTCATCACTAAATATGTATGTGCATATGGATTTATTGGCTGAGTAAGCAGTAGTGCGTGTATGTGGCGAGCATGTTTCCGTGTGTGGGCCAATTTCAGATAATTCTGTATTAAGGTAGCACATTGGCTTTATTTAGACTGGCCCATTTGGGGTTATTCAGCATCTCCACCATTGTCGCTGGCGGCAATTCCCATTAATCAGTGCACTAGGCCGTGGTGAACGCATTTCGATCACAGGTTCATATATCCATTGTCCCATGGCTTGGATCGCTTACTGTCTTGCGTTGTTTTCCTTTTGTTATGCTAAAGTGATGTGTACCAGGCTGCCATGATTATGTTTAAATGCTGTGTGCCTGTGGCATAGTAATATTAATACACATGCGGTGCAAGAATTGGAGCAGCTGTTGCTGCGACCCTGCAGTTCTGTTGTTGTTGTTGTTGTGGTGTGTACAAGAGAGTCGAAAAGAATGTGAGTTATCTAGTGGGGCATCCAGATGTGGCCACAGAATGGGTGCAGCAAGCTTCATGAGTTCCGTATCTAACTGAAGCACATAACGCTGCAAATTGCTTTTCTCCATGGTGACAACATCATGGATACTTTGCAAACCACGTCCACCCTCCTTGCGGCTGATGTACATGCGAGCTACATAAGCGCGTGGATCGAGAGCTCCATGCATAGTCAGATGCTTGCACGTTCTTCGGTCAGCAGGTTTCAAATCGTCTTGCGTCCATTTCTAAATACCAGCACTATACCGTATCATAGCCACAGCCCAGGTGTTGATGGCTGTGATGATGTTGTGGCCGTTCAGAGCTGAATGGAGTAGTCGTATGAGGCAGATGACGAACAGCAGTTGGGATATGGAGTCCCCCTGGAAAATCCCATGCTGAATGGCCGCAGATCTCAAGGTGCGTTCCAACGGTCAATCTTCCACTGAGCCATGCTAACAGTCATAAGTCTGCGTACGGATTCTTGTATGCCAAACAGTTCCTATAATATTACTATTAGACCATATTATGACATCAGACACTGGACTCTACATATATCATGACATCAGACACTGGACTCTACGGCACAAGAACCAAATACAACAACGTGTGTAAATTCTCTCGCCGCAAAGTGAAGCTCACCCTTCTTGCTCACTCCATAAAATACCAATATGCCCCACAACACATACGCTTGCTCAACACCCCCGCTTGAGTTACGGCCCAGTACAGCCTTCGACACACACGCACTTGGCACCTCCCACCCTCGAGAACCGATCGCTGTAAAGACTCCCCACTGTACAAGTCCCTAGAATACTACAATGCCCTCCCTGCTAGCATTCGTGATGCCTCCTCCCGGCCTGCTTTCAAACAAGAAATCTGCTCACTGCTGATTAACTCAATCTGCTCCTGCAGCACTCACCCTCTCCCATACTTGTAAAGTTCAAAGTGATGTAAATCACTTTCCAACTGTTTAACCCACAATCTCACCTTCTCATAAATTTATCTCTTATTGGCGATGGTGCCATCGTGAGAATAAAGAATTCAAAAATAATAATAATAGTCGAACGGAATTTCGACATTAGAACTATCGCCGGATGTCATGGTTCCACACCGGCCATGATGAATGTCATCCAGAGCATGAATCTCACAAAGAAACCACAACGAACAAGCAGTAATTAGAGTCAATTCCGGGAATAGCATGCTATATTCCTCGGAAATACCGGCTGCTGATTAGGGCTTGGCGGATAATGCCGGCAGAAAAATTGGCAGAATTCGGTTCTTTTTCTGGTAAGTTTCATGCATGTTTGGTATGTGGATACAGAAATGGAGCAGAATTCGAGGAATTGCCCGCCATAAGGTTTGTATGGTTCTGCCAATTTCGGTACAAAAAAAGCAGAATCTGCCACCTTTTCGAGCTTTATCCGCCAAGGCCTACTGCTGATTGGCTGAATCCATGGTTTCCTACCGTACTATGGGATAAGAGCAAATATTTTACCAGAAGCCCTATGCCTTCCCTGAGCACTGAAACCCTTCCTGCCATGATTACTACTTCTTCAAACAAGCGAGATTTTCTTTGGTTTCACTTCGTTGCACTCGAACGTGCCTACACGGGACACAAACTTTTACAAAACATCATTTTTCTCAGTTAAATGATTTTCAACCCAAGCCTGATTTTCGCAGAAGTCGGGCCAATATATGCCCCGCCGCCATAGTAAACACAAATTGAACTACTTCGAATCATGATTCCTGTGTATTTTGGGAACGGAAATGTTCAACTTGAGTAGTTGTGTGTTATTGGCTACAAGTTGACGACAACTAGAACTGAATTATAAGTGATTCTTGACTGCCTACGAATGCTTTCCTGACTCTGATGTAACTGTTTTTAACACCTCTGAAGTCGCCCTTCCCAGGTCTCCTCAATTATTCCCTGTGCCTTTGCTTCTCCGAGTTACTCTTCCAATTGGCATTGCCTCTGTATCTAGTTTGCTCGGTTTCCTGGCGTTGTTTGTTTGTTTGTATTCTTTATTTAGAGTGGGAAGTCCAAAACAGGCCCTAGCCTAATAACAATGGTCCCACTAGTGAGGGAATGCTGTATATCTGTGCATAAGCCTAGCGGATCAGTGAGTGTAACAGCAACTAGTAGGGAAAGAAAAAGAGAGAAGAAAAAACAAATCAAAACAGGAGTTGCGACTTGCATAGGGAGAAAATAACGCAAAGAGCAGTGCATACAGTATTTGTAAAAAGACTTACATGTATTTATCTGGTAAGCAAAAAGGCAAGAGCCATTGACTTAAAGCGATTGCGTTTTCTTTCTTGCCTGACCGCAGCGGGGAGCTGGTTCCATAAGATGGTCCCAGCATAGGTAACACGTTTGGCAAGATATGCAGTTGGGCTGGCTGGGACAATCAGTAAATTGCTGTGCCCACCACGAGTTTGAGTGGAATTACTGCGGCTGAAAAAGTTAGCGAACAACATGCTGATGTTAGAGGAGTCATGGAGACAAGGCCAGATAAAAACCAGAAGGTGCATGTTGGTGTATGTGGTCAATGTTTGGATGTTCATGCGTGTAAGAATATTGCTTGTGGGTGTCCCGGGAGGTACCCGACAGACTGTGCGTACAGCACGCTTGAAGAGCCCATTAAGCCGTCGACTTTGATACGCCGTGAGAAATGGTAAGTAAGCAGAAGCGGCATACATAAAGTGTGATAAAATGAAAGAACGAAAATAGGCTATGCGACATTGAAAGGGCAGGAACGTAGCGTATTGTCTGAGCACGCCAACTTTCGACGCGACGCCCCGTGCGACGTGGTCGACCATGGTGTTCCAGCTCATGTCCGCATCAAAGTGGAGACCTAAATATTTCGCAGAGCGAACAGTTGGCAGAGGCAGTCCATTACATTGCACTTGCAAGTCAAATGTTTGAGATCGTACTGGCGATATCGACATGATCTGTGTCTTCTTTTCATTCAAGATGAGACCGCGGTTCCTAAGCCAATCGGCGAGGTGCTGGACAGCACTTGAGAGATTTTGGGACACCTCATCCATGCTCATGCTGCTGGATCTAATTGAGATATCGTCCGCAAATTGCAGGGTCGCAACATTGTAAGGGGACAGCTCTTTCGCAATGTCACGGACGTAGAGAACAAACAACAGGGGCCCGAGAACTGACCCCTGTGGTACTCCGGAGAAGCTGGTGTATGGTGAGCTCTGTACCTGACCGACTTTGACATACTGTGTCCGATCTGAGAGGTAGTCTGCAAGCCATTGCAGCACCGTTCCACCAATTCCGACCTCGAATAGGTCCTGAATAAGGGTTTGGTGCTTCACCTTATCAAATGCTTTTGACATATCTACGAAAGCAATCCCTGTGAAGTACTTTTTTGTCTGGGCTTGGCATATGCCCTCAACGGCTAATACAAGGGCATCACATGTGGAATGATGTGAACGATAGCCGAACTGAGTTGGTGGAAATAGATCATGTCGGCACAAGTACTGAGTGAGCTGATCATGGATGACTCGCTCCAAAAGCTTAGAAACTATCGACATTAGAGACACGGGTCTGTGATTCTTTGCTATGCTGGGATCACCACCTTTAAACAGAGGTGAAATGCTGGCCACCTTCATAGGAGCTGGGAAATGTCCCTCCCTCATGGATTTGTTGAACAGTAAGGCCAATGACGGCGCAAGAACATCTGCATGAGCTCGAAGAAGGGCTGCAGGGATGCCGTCACTGCCAGTTGCCTTCGTCGGATTCTGTTGCTCTAGAAGCTTCCGGACTTTTGCAATAGATACAGGAACAAATTCCACAAAACTAGTTGCCGTTCGTGGCCCTTGGGGTAGGTGAAGATGAACTGGGCGGCTGGGATCTTCCACGATCTTGGCGAAAGCACTTCGAATTGCCTCAGCTGAGCACTGAAGCGGTGCCGATTTTCTTTGTTTCCCCGTCAACTGGTTGATGATTCGCCAGGTTTGTTTTACATCACAAGTCGCAAGCTGAAATTTTGTACTGTAGTACGCTTCTTTCAGCTTCCGGTTACAGGTAGTGACCTCCCTTCTCGCCGCTTTGAATGTGGCGTACCTTTGCTCAGATCTGTCTGACAGCCACTTTCTATGAAGCCGGTTGCGCTTACTCAAAAGGTGCAAGAGCTGGCTGTCCATCCACGGTACCGATTGTCGCTTGTGCTGCTTACAAGATCTAAGAGGGGCATGAGTGTCAAGCACCTGCAGGAAGCGATTATTCCACTCCATCCACATGTCTGTTGGGCTGCCTTCGATGCTGCAAAAATTCTGCTGAATCAAGTCAGCTTTGAAGCTTTCATGATTTATCCTTCGGTAGTTCCGGCACAACATTGATGTCTCGGGACTCCTTGTCGGGTCAAGGTAGAATTCACTTATGACCGCTGCATGGTCGCTGAAAGCCACGGGATGGATCGTTGACACATTGTGCTGGTCAAACGTATTGAAGAACAGATCCAATGTGGTGGCTGTGGAATTAGATGCAAACCGTGTCCGCTGATGAACGCCCTGGTGGAGACTGTAGCTTGCCGTTAGATCAGACAGGAAATGGAGCTGATGATCTGGAGCCGTTGATGGATCCACATTCACATTTAAGTCACCGCACAGTATAACGTTCCTGCCCGGAGTGATAGCTGAGTGTAGAAGACCATCGAGCCGATCCCAGTAGCCAACAGGTTCAGAGGGAGGACGATAGATTGTGCCTATCAAGCAACTCCCACCAGTGCAGGGAATCTCGCCCCAACAACTCTCAACCCCAGCAGCAGCTATATCGCATCTCGGCTTGAGAGGCAAGGATGTTCGGGAATATAAGCAGACACCTCCACCAACTTGATCCTCTCGATCAGCACGCAAAACATTGTAACCTGCCAACGTGATTTCTCCATCAGTAATTGTACTATCCAGCCATGTCTCGTTCACACAGACAACATCAGGACAAAGCTGGCGGGTGAGTTGTGCTAGGTCATTAATCTTGTTTCGAAGGCTCCTGATGTTTATCAGTAGAACTTTCAGCTTAGCGTCACCACTCAGTCCTCCCCTGTCTCTGAAAGGTGCTTTCGGATGGCGCAATCTACCCGGAACGAAAGTTGGAGCCTGCGCATTCAGTATCGAGGTATTCATTGCGCCTCTGCTTGGTCGGACCTGAAGCGCCAGTCACGGAGAGTGTATGCAACTGTTTCAGGCCAGAAAGACTTTTCACTAACTTTGTTCACGTCCTGAGCTTCAACTGTTATTCTCGCGGAGGCCGTTCTGAAGTATTCAGAAGAGTATATAATACATTGCACTATCTCCACGTCCCGATCTCTGCACCATTCAGCGATGGACTGTGCCTGGCAACCATACGGGATTTGCCCCAGGTAGAGAACTTTCCGCGGGCCTCTGGGGACGGTGTCTAACGAAGGTGTCGGGTTGCTATCGGACGTACGTTCCCGGATGTAACGTGAAGACTCGTGGCGGCGGATGGGATTTGTCTGCGCTTTGCGACTGTCAGTCTGCCGTTCCGCAGGACTTGTAGCCTTCTCCGTCCCGGAAGGTTCTGATGCTAGCCGCCTCTTGAAGCGTCGACGCTCCTTCCTGGACATGACATCCTCGAACGGCGCCTGGTCAACCGATATGTCCATTGGAAGGTCAATTGGGGCAGTATCTCTAGATATGGCCTGTGAATACAACTCCTTGGGTTCATTCCTAGCAACGTCTTCAAGCACTGATCCTTCACCTCGGGATGTGGCATGTAGGTCTCTTTGTGCTCTTTCAATCTTCGAATAGCTCGCCAGGGGAGCAGTCATCTGCGGCCGGGCATGCTTGTGCTGTTTCCCGCCGCTGGCCCTCTCCAAGTCTCCTACTCTGTCCGAGAGAGATGCCAGTTCCCGCTTTACAATCGCTTCAACCTCTAGTAAGGGGATACCCTTCTCCTCTGCAGCCGTGATCTGCCGCCGCTGGTCGTCTCTCAGCGCTGCCAACTCGTCACTGATGCTAAC
The DNA here is from genome assembly GCF_964019385.1 of Sycon ciliatum. Classification (NCBI taxonomy): domain Eukaryota; kingdom Metazoa; phylum Porifera; class Calcarea; order Leucosolenida; family Sycettidae; genus Sycon; species Sycon ciliatum. The sequence continues at coordinate 29,695,320 of NC_088651.1, read as the reverse complement.
GACAATCCGCATCATCTCACCCAAGCGTTCAACGACTCCAGCAGCTGATGGGTGTAACACACCCACACCAGCCTCGCGAAGTTTCCCGACCACCTCCGCGCGAGCCATACTGTCCAGGCCATCAATGCTATGCTGCCGAGCTAAACCTCGCAGTTCCTCGAAAGTGAGAATGGCTAAGTCTACAACGTCACCCAGGCTCATCTTGCACCAGATTACCGCAGACACGGCCGCAGCAAGTCGCGAAAATAGCCTGGTGAAGACAAACCACCAGTGTGAACAGAGGCGCGAGCACTCCACTCCAGCGCGTGATCCAGCACGTGATGCAGCGATGTAGCGATGTAGGTAATCCAGCTAGACGCAACGCACAACCCAGCCCCAGCGCTAAGGATTAGACCAGACCTGGACCAGGACTTCATCCAATGGCAGGACACTGCCAACTCAGCCAACCTGAAGATATAACAGCAGCCCAGTCAGCTCCAGACCAACAGCAACCAAGCAACTCAGCAGCCAAGCAAGCTTCTTCCTCCAACCAGAGCATCCAAAAGTCCAACCAGCACCTACTTCTACTTCGATTTCGGCGTTCACGGTCGTTCTCACCTCCAGTGCCAGCGATTACACGTCCGTACGCCTCTTCAGTGGAATCGTAAATCTTCTTGGACTAAGAAGATTATGCTAGCCAATGCTAGCATAATTTTTCGCATAATTCCTACCAAAATCGAATAATCGCATAATTCGAGGCAAATTGCATACGAATCGCATAAAATTGGAATAATCCGCCTGTTCGCATCAAATTCCATACAGTTGTACATGTTCTACAAGTACGGTACAAGTACAAGTAGACGCACCAGGAAGGCGTAAGTTTCCCTTGATAACATGTCCAGTCCACTACAATCAGTGACCAGGGTGACGGTCGTAGCTAGGTCGGACGGTGCGTTGACCCCGTTGAACTTTTGCTACTACAGTACAACGCCCTCTACAAAAAATTCACCTGTTATTTTGCACAGAACCATCATATACATAAGCAGCATATGTGAGCATAATGCTGCATAATATGATAACTTTTAGCATAAAAATAGCATAATTCTGCAATTTTTTCAGCAATGCGAAAAGCATAATTTCACGAAAATATTAGCATAATCTGTCAAGGCCTACTTGGACTCGATAGTTCTGTTTGTGTTATTGTGTGATTCCGCATGGTTCGTACTCTCTCTCTGTACCATGTTAGCCTGAGTTGTTCTAAGCCCTGCACATGACCAGGAAGAGGAGATGGACTAGTGAATCAACAGTGGACGTAGATGAGGACGATCAGATATAGATCGCACTCCCATTATATCGGTGGATGACCCCCACGGGACCTAAAAGTACATGCTGACGAATGCGTGCGCCCCGGTGTTGAATCGTTTTACCTACGTACCGATTACTTTAACTTCCGCATTGAAATTTTAAAAAAATGATAAGATTCGTTTCACTCAGGGTAGGTAGAACAATATTCCTCACAATTACCACTTTACAGCTTTACACACTGGTACGACAAAGATACAATAGCATCACCTCCTTCTCGATTCATGCAGAGCCAGCACCCACCTAGATCAAACGAAAAAGCACAGAGCGTCTTTCTGGTCCAAACGTTATTGTCTTCCCCGAAAATGGTTTGTTACTAATAAGCTTTGCTAGGAATGTCTTCGGACAACCAATCTTTGTTGTTATTCCTTGTCTTGCCCCATTGCATGTGCTGAAATTGTCGTCAACTTGCCTTCTGTGCTTGTCTTACTTGGGCAGTAGCCTTGAGAGCTGCCGGTGCGTCTGACGCAGTGAAAATTTCGACTTGAAGTAGCGCCGGTGTTATATTGCACATAAAGCTTTTCTTTATTGTTTACTACGGTCACATACCCAACTTATGAAATAATAATGAAAGCCACTCGTACTGAGATTAGGACAAGCGCAACAACTACTGAGCACAGACTGCACTGAGATACTGCAGTGAGGTTGGGCCATTGATGGCTCTGTCAACGTGACGTATGCGAATCACGGCCAAAACACTCTCCAAAAACAAAAGAGAGAATTGTACGGTTGAGCTAAATGAAAAGAAAGCAAAGGGTAACATTAGCACCCTTTGACGTGCTTTGCACTTTTCTACCCGCGCTCTTACTAGGTACCGCGCTTTGCTTCCTTCTTTTATACTGGTGTTTTTTCCATGTTCACCTCATTCCTGATGATGCTTGTTTAGAAGAGTATCTCTTAGTCGTTGTTACTATAATTGAGTGGCACGTTCGAACTACAATTCTACGAGTGCTAGTTTGAAATTGCGTTATGAATTTGAGCAATTGTTACGTTGTACAGCAGGTACGAAAAATTAATATTTACATACTCACCGGTTTTTGTTTCGGAGTCCCGCGCTGTGATTCAGCTAATTTCTATTTCGTTTGCCTGTCACCCCGTCGGGTGCGAGCACCCTTGGACAGAAGCACTTCACTTCACGACAAGTGTTCATTTTCGTTTTCCTCTTCTGCTTCTGTTGCACAGTTTGAATGTGTGCTTTTTTCGTACTCTGCTCACGATCGAACCATGCGCGGATCGATCTCCATAATTGTATCTTCCGTTGCCATGACTAGCATTAGTACGCGTTGTGTACTCACTCGCTGCTTGGCACGCCTGCAGCGCATCTTTCTTCTGTTTCAACCCAGTGCCTGCGTGCACGATACGGGATTTGCGATGCCACATCAGCGTTGGCGTGTCGTTGTGCTTCGTTGTTTTTTTGTTCTTTGCTGAGTAGTGGTCGTTAAGGCCACGCCGTTTTTTTCTATGTTTCGCGTCACCTTATCCGATGAAATCAATGAGGGAGGGCGAAAAAAATTAAAAAAGCCATCCAAAAAAAACAGTGTACGTGCATTGCATTAGTGTACAGTGAAGCGACGCGGCACTGTTCATGTACATGAATACATGAGTGTATCCCCTCTGCCATGCTTGTTGTCCAAACACAGGCGGCATGATGATTGTGTGACTTGCAGCCCAGCTTATTACACACACATGTGAGCTGAGTACAATCATGCGAGTAACTACTCATGCGATAAATAGAACAAATCATGTTCGGGTTTTTTTCCTTTTGGGTTACATTTTCTGGTTTTCTGGGTTTGCTTCAACTTCATTCTTTCTGGGTTTGCATTAAATTTGTATTGCATTTTCAAAACAAAAAAATTGTTCCTTTTTTAAAAACTCCGGCTGTGAAATACATGCGCGCGGGGGACGCGAAACACAGATAAAACGGTGTGGCCTAAAACTGACAAAGAACAGGTCGTTGACAGGGCGTGGTTTCGATTTGCATGCCCTCTGTCAACTCCAAACCAAGCTGACAAAGGTACTCCTGCGCTTCCGGCAGAACAAGGTCGCCATCATCTGCAACATCCAGGAGATGTATCTCCAGATATCACTGGCTCCGGAGGACAGGATCTTCCATCGTTTTCTTGTTGCGGGATAAAGAGAATGGGTCGTTGACAGGGCGTGGTTTCGATTTGCATGCCCTCTGTCAACTCCAAACTATTGGTAGCAGAGGATGGTTCTCACGGAGCCATCATGGATGTAAAACTGGAAGACCTCACACGGAAAAAGCGATTAACACGGATTTCACGAATACCCGGAGAAATTTGACCGTAGAGTCCACAAATAAGGTGCTTAACCATTAGGACGTAAAGGCATGGAGAAGCCGCTTGACGATAGCGTACCAGAAGACCAAGAAGGTCTTATTGGAGTTCATGGAAGCGGTGGTGGACACTGACTCCAGAAGACATGCAGGTCTCCAGAAACAATACAAACAGCTGGAAGTCCAGTATGCAGATGCCATGGAATTGGCCAGGAGTGTGCTCATCAGGAGCAGCAGAGCGAGCCTGGCAGCGTCGACCAGGCAGACTCCCAGTCCCAAGCAATCGCCGCTGAGAGGGGCAACGCCGTTACTGCCGTCAGTGCTCGAAGAAAGCAGAGAAATTCAGAATCTGCGTGCGGCGCTCCAAGATGCACCATTTCTTGGTCGCCAGGACGACACGCGGATGAAGTTTCCCAGGGCTGCAGATGACAGAGAACGGGTAAAAGTAGAGCCCGACAGTCGTTTTGTAATGATCAGTGGTCAGCGTGTGGGGGAACCTGCCGAACGCTTCCCGACTGTTGCCATTGCAACCGCGTCAGCACATGCGCCACCACAAAAGGATCTGATCAACATCAATGCATGCACCGCTTTATCTGCAGCAGCCGCAGAGTCCCAGCCATGTAGTTCAGTGCCGCCAGCGTCATTTGGAACTATGACCATGGGCAGCAACGCTCCGGCTATAAGTATAAATCAGGAACAAGGCTCTACCTTCCTGATCCACGCTCCTGCTGATCAAACACCCAGTATGATGTATGCAACAATAGTGCTAGGCCACAGCAGGCATATATGTACCAACAACAGCAACCGCAGTGGAGTGCGAGCAATAGTGCAGTCGTGTACAACTCACCTGTGTCTACTGGACCATCGCACACCATTTCACACCATTTCTGCCGGAGCGTCACAGTACGGTACGAGACCCAGCGCTGGCATACAAGCACCCCGTACCGCAGTATTCGCCCCAATTCCGACATATGTCAGAGGCACTGCAGCTCGACCTGCGCCACGGACTGCGCCAGCGGCAGGTGCACAGATTAACATTGCCAGCAAGTTGAAGCGGATCGAAATTGCCGTGTTCACTGGAGAGAAGCGAAAATACGAGCGCTGGAAATCCGCTTTCAGCATTTGTGTGGACCAGCAACCGCTTCCCGCTGAATTCAAGCTGCTGAAGCTCCGACAGTACGTGGCAAGTGAGGCACTGGATGCCATCGAGAGTCTTGGCTACTCGGCAGCAGCATACGAGGCTGCTCTGCGGCGGCTGAAGCGACCCTTCATTTGGAGTCGCCGGCGCCTTGCGGTTAGGCTGGAAGAGCTGGGACAATCTCCACCTATTCGATCCGGTGGAGACCAGGACCTGGAGCGCTTTACCGATTTGCTCGACATGGCAGTGGTGACGTTAAAGGATGCTGGTATGCACACAGAGCTACAGTCCATTTCAAAACTATAGACGCGTAGTGTTTTTGAAATATTTCAAATTTGGCTGGAACTTTTTGAGAATAGTTTTCGGAATATTGCTCAGGTCCGCTCCACAATCACTCTCATTATAGTTTCTAAACGATTGGATAACAGACGCCCAATTTGGAAAAATTGATGCACAAAGTGATCACAGATTTTATGTGGTATAGATGCTGGCCAAAACGGTTTTTGCCTAGGTGCGCGTCTATAGTTTTGAAATGGACTGTAGGTACCAGCATTCTCTACCAGCGGATCAAACAGAAGCTGCCGGTGAACTTGATGGCACAGTATCGCCGCTGGATAGTACACCATCAAATAGACGAATCGGTGGAGGTGCTGCTGGAGTGGCTGAATGCCGAGGCAGAAGTTCTTGCTGCCGCCACGGAAACTATCAAAGGAATCAGCCAGCAGCATCACGTCAGAAGCCAATTGTCAACCAGCGGGACAAGTCGAAATCAGCCGACTCGGACGGTAACGGCACATGACGCGGTGCAGCCGCACACGACCACGTTTGTGACAGCTACAAACACCGCCGGAAACATGCCAACCGCAAGGTCCACGTGCCAATGTTGCGATGGCGGCAAGCACCCGATCTGGCGCTGCCCAGAGTTTCAGAAACAAGCTGGAAGCCAGCGCTGGGCTGCAGCGAAGCGAAGCAAGTCATGCTATAGATGCCTTGCGACTGGGCACAGCGGCAAGGATTACCCACGGGACCGGCAGTGCGGTACCGACAGGTGCACGCAGCATCACCATTGCCTGCTGCACAGTGAGCCCCGTTAACTGCCTCCAGCGTCGTCAACCCACGCCTCCGGAGAGACTGGAGCCATGCAGCCGGAGAACTTCAATGCTGTCTCTCTCGGAAACAGCACGAAGGGAGAGGACCAGATCGTGCGGACGGTGACGTCGATTCGGACAGTTCCCTTTCAGCTATCTAATGGCAAACGGTCGCTAACTGTCAACGCGCTGCTGGATGACGCCAGCACGCACTCCTACATAGCGAACAATGTTATGGCTGAACTAAACCTGGTGGGATCAAGCATGTTGCTGACAACCAGCAAGTTGAATGGACAGCAAGAAACCATTCACACCGTACCAGTATTGTGCACTCTGCGAAGTATTGACGGAGCCACATCGACGACTCTTCATGCGTGCACAATCGAACAGCCAACAGGCAACATGGAGGTTGTAGACTTGCACCACCTGGGAAAGCAATAGGCAAATCTAGCCAACGTTGAGTTTCCGCCGCTACCGTCGAAACGCCACATTGACGTGCTCATCGGTGCCGACTATCCGGAGCTTCACATGGCGCATGAAGAGCTCTCTGGTAACAGTCCTGACCCCGTGGCGTGTCGGACGGCATTAGCTTGGACCTGCATCGGCCAACTACAACCAGCACACCCAGCGGCGAGCTGCTGCTTCACAATGTTCAGCGACGGTGACCTACAGAGCAGCTTGAAGCGCCTGTGGGAAATCGAAGAAGTGACCAGCAGCACTACGAAATTCATATCACACGACAACAAGGCGGCAGAGCAGAAAGTGGCAGCGTCGTTTAAGGTGACGGACGGCCGCTACTGCGTTGGCATACCCTTGAAATCCGAACTTCCAGTCATGCCTGAAAGCCGAGCGAAGGCACTCGGCCGTCTGCACAGCTTGGAAAAGCGGCTGTGACGTGACTCAGCAGCAGCAACAGCGTACAGTGATGTCATCCGCAAGTACCTAGCCAACGGGTACATTCGACGAGTGTCTGACAAAGAGTGTGGAGGTTCTGTAAACGGATTGTACCTTCCACATTTCGCCATCATCCGTGAGGATAAGGCCACCACGAGGACACGTGTGGTTTTCAAAGCAGCTGGTATCAGCAATGGTGTAGCGCTGAACGATGATATCAGTGCTGGTCCCAAGCTGCAGCAATCGCCGCCAAAGGTACTCCTGCGCTTCCGGCAGAACAAGGTTGCCATCAGCTGCGACATCCAGGAGATGTATCTCCAGATATCCCTGGCTCTGGAGGACAGGTCTTTCCATCGCTTTCTGTGGCGGCATAACGAGCAGGAACCGGCCACATTTGAGTTCAACCGAGTGGTCTTCGGTGTGACAGCGTCGCCTTTCCTGGCGCAGTACACGTGGCAAGGCACAATGCCCATCAGCACGCCGACACCTATCCTCGTGCAGCGGAAACGGTCCTTGAGTCAACGTACATGGATGACTCCATGGACTCTGTTCGAAGCGATGCGGAAGGCGTTGAGCTCGTAAGGCAGCTGTTAGCGTTGTGGCACAAAGCCAGTATGCACCCGCGCAAATGGCTGAGCAACTCCACGGCAGTACTGCAGACCATCCCGGAGGAGGATCGCGCTAAGGAGATCAACCTCACGAAGGGAGAGCTGCCGATTATCAAGACACTGGGAGTCCTCTGGCTTGCTAAGGAGGACCAGTTCACGTTCCAGCTGCAGCTGTCGGAGATCGGCTCTAATCCAACGAAGCACGCATTTCTCAGTGCAACAGCAAGTTTATTTGATCCACTCGGACTCCTCGCACCGTACCTCGTGCAAGCAAAGATCCTGCTGCAAGAAATGTGGCTTTGTGGAGCAGCATGGGATGAGCAACTGCCCCCAGCAATCGTCAAGAAGGTTCACGGTTGGCTTGAGGAGGTGACGGAGCTATCAACAGTATGTGTACCACGCTGCTTGACGGCCACAGCGCGCACAGCAATCAGCAGCCAGCTTCACGTGTTCTCAGATGCATCCGAGGTCACGTACGGAGCAGTTGCGTGTCTTGTCAGTCACTATGACACTGGAGAACCGACAGCACGGTTCGTCGCAAGCAAGGTCCGTGAGACACCAGTAACTGCTGTCAGCGTTCCGCGGCTTGAGCTAATGGCGGCGACAACCGGAGCAACGCTCGCCACATCATCCGCCGAGTCACTGAACCTCGACCCCCGAGCAACGACGCTATGGTCGGACAGCAGCAACGTTCTGAACTGGATCACCAATTACAGCCGCACCTTCAAACAGTTTGTGGCTAGTCGAGTGGGCGAGATTCAACGGCAAACCAATCCTACCCAGTGGCGGTATGTGCCCACCCTGCAATCAGCAAGCTGGTCTCGCTCAAGCCAATGATTGACGACGCTGGCCTTCTACGCGTCAGAGGTCGACTACAGCATGCTGACTTCTTGACTGCAGAACAACGCAATCCAATCGTCCTACCACGAGAAGATCATGTGACACAGCTGATTGTCAAGGCATGTCACAAAGGAGGATATCACGCGTTCGGTGTCAGCCACACGCTAGGCGAACTCTCATCGCGCTACTGGATCATCGCTGGCCGCGAAGAGGTGCGAGCTTGGGAACCCCCGGGGTGCGAGGTGCGCGCGGAACTGTACGAAGCCGGCAATGCAGGTGATGGTGCCACAACCTTAGTGCGGTACGCACATTCGGCCGAGTCTCTGTAGACCACGCCGGACCGTTTATGACGAAGCAGGGTCGCGGCAAGACACAACACAAGCGGTATCTGTGCTTGTTCACCTGCTTGCAGACGAGAGCAGTACATCTCGAGCTGTCATGCATACGCGTTGACAACGGACTTGTTCCTGCAGGTGTACGTACGCTTCACCAATCAACGGGGAGTACCGATCGACGTCATCTCCGACAATGGCACGAATTTCGTCGGCGCCACCAATGAGCTTGCTCAGCTAGTCAAGCAGCTTGATGCAGAGGCGATTCAGCGGCAGACAGCGGATCCGCAGACTAGCTGGCGTTTCAACCCTCCAGCAGCACCACATTTCAGCGGAGTGCATGAGGCGTTAGTAAAATTGGCAAAGCGTGCTATCTCGGCGATTCTGAAGAACGCGGAGGTCACAGACGAGGAGCTATTGTCTGCTATCCTCGGCGCAGAGGCGCTCATGAACTCACGGCCCCTGTCCTACATGTCGGCAGATGGTCGTGACCCGACTCCACTAATGCCCAACCATTTCCTGTTTGGCCGGGTCGGTACTCGGTTTGCACCTGCAGGAGTGGACGAGAGCGAGTTCAACCCTCAGCAACGCTGGCGTGTAGTGCAAGAACTCGTGCTCCACTTTTGGCGGAGATGAATACAGGAAGTCAAGCCAGAGCTGAACTGGCGACTCAAGTGGAGGACGGCCGAGACTGACCTCAAGGTCGACGACATCGTTCTAGTGACATCCCAAGACAACCACGGGGCACTTGGCCAATGGGTCGTGTCACTGAAGTGCACCCTGGTCCAGACGGACACGTGCGAGTTGTGAAGGTCAAGGTGGGCGACAAGACCTACACCTGCCCAATCTTGCTTCTTTGCAAGCTGTCCTGTGAGTAGCTCCTTGTTTGCCTATTTCAGAACAATAGTCAATTTTCGTATTATTTTGGTCACTGTGAATTTCGGCACAGTGAGAAGGGAGAGAAATGTTTAGAAGAGTATCTCTTTGTCGTTGTTACTATAATCGAGTGGCACATTCGAACTACAATTCTACGAGTGCTAGTTTGAAATTGCGTTATGAATTTGAGCAATTGTTACGTTGTACAGCAGGTACGAACAATTAATATTCACATACGGGCTTTCGTTTCGGAGTCCCGCGCTGTGACTCAGCTAATTTCTATTTTGTTTGCCTTGTATTGTCTGACTAGGGGCGCTGTCACCCCGTCGGGTGCAAGCACCCTTGGACAGAAGCATTTCACTGAACGACAGTGTTCATTTCGTTTTCCTCTTCTGCTTCTGTTGCACAGTTTGAATGTGTGCTTTTTTTGTACTCTGCTCACGATCGAACCATGCGCGGATCGATCTCCAAAATTTTACTTTCCGTTGCCATGACTAGCATGATTACAATTTTTACCTGTCAGGGGTGGATGCAAGTTTGCGAGCTCCTGACCTTTACTCCTTTTTCCGGTTTCCTGGGGCACTAGGCCCATGGAACACCAGTAAATAGTGATAATTATAATGGCGCGGCAACTCGACCCCAATACGGACATCGCCGTGCTTACTGATGACGAGCTCAAGGAGCTCATCCAGCGACTGGGACTGGAGTTTCCCAGAAAGGCGAACAGGCCAATGCTGATTGCCCTACTCCCGTAAGTCATGCTAACCCTGATGTAGCTAGCCTTTGCGCCGCACTCTCCGAACTCACTGGGGTAGTAAGCGAACTGAAATCAGAGCTAAAGACGATGAAATATGTGAATGTACAGCTGAGAGATTCCGACAGGGAAATTCAGGCGTTGAAGGACGACGAGCAAAAGCTCCGACGTGAACTGCATGCTGAAGAAGATCACCAATCCCGTTTGACCCACGTCCACGCTGACCCTGGGGATACAACTCATCTCAGAACTACTACAAGTAGTACTCTCCCCATGCACTTTAGTACGAGTACCGACGCTACCCCAGACCTGTCACATGCACCGGTACAAACACAAGGCCCAGCTGCACAGCACATTGTAGAAAATTTGTATGCAGACTCCGCAAGGCAGCCACCAAGGCCGCATGCACCTGGCCATGACAAACGTACGCAAAAGCCAAACCACCATGGGGAGGAGACATCGCGGTACACAGCACCGAAAACACCCAAGAGTGCACCTGGACTCGTAGGACGACCTCGCGTGACGGTGTACTGCATTGGAAATGTTGACCCGGACTGCGATGTGGATTCAAAAGTTGAACACTGCAAGGCCAAGGTGTATCTGTAGTACAAAGCGTCGCGTACACCTGCGTGCACTTTAGAACAGCCTCTGCTCGTATTACAGTCTTGGTCACGGACGCCAAGAAGGTCGCGGAAGAATCGTTCTGGCTTGACGAAGTTGGCGGTACTGTAAGAGAGTGGCGATTTGGTACCAGGCCTGGGTTCCCAACCCCCGTTAAAGCATAATGGCTCAAACCACCGACCCACTCCCCTTGAACCCGCATGCTCAACACACCAATCGGATCAGCATGAAGCTTAATCCACACGCCGCCCCGTTTCACCGACACACCCACCACCTGAACCAGCACAGTAGTACACTTAACACTGGCCACATCAAAATAGTATAATTATTACGCAGTCTACGCCACAAACTGTGTGAAGTTGAAAGTATAATCATAGAACAGCAGCTGGATATACTAGCCGTATCCAAGACCTGGCTAGATAACAGTGTCTCTGACCTGGAAATGCATATCCGTAGTCAGCTGAAAGTATTTGAGGCTGTTTGTATTCGTTTGCTTAAGCCTCATTTTTGTAAGCAGAAGAAACGTGTAGTTGCATTAAGATTGTTTTCGTAGGTGCACAGCATGATTGTTTGTCTAACTACACAGTTCTAGCGTTACAATAATTATTAGTTTCTCACCCGCCGTTGCACTTGGCTCTCACTTCACTTCTATTGTCTCACCCTCCCTCATTCTAGTTTAGCACTTTATTTTGTTCTCGTAACACATTATTGAATGTATTTTTAATCATTGTTCAGCATGGTTACTCTTCAGTCACGACTTTCCACTGATGAATGTGACAAGAAAATTAATTTTTGGTAAACTTGTATGCCTTCGTTGTAGTTTGGCGATGACAGCAGAATTTGTTCTCTTTATTGCTATTATAAAATTGTTGTTTCCACGTCGATTATTTAAAATAAAATAAATAAAAAATAATACAAGAGGAACGTTTTAATAAAATATTTCACTCAACTCGTGGTCCATGACTAATATACCGATCCCCTTATTATTGTCTGGGTTCGAGCAAGGGGGCAACTCCGCAGTGGCGTGGGATCCTGCTGCACACACGCGACCAACCTCACCTCGGCTGTGCACGACTTCTCGCATGCGAAGTGCAGCGCACGCGAAATCTATGTGCAGTGCAAGCCTGTCTACAAAAAATGTCACAAGGACTTTTGATTTGAGCTGTTTTGTTTTTGTTTAGACGTCTTCCTTTTTTCGACTTCAGGATGCCTTCTCAGGATCATTGCTGCGTTCCTCACTGTCAGAACAGGAGAACGAAGCAAACAAGTCATTTCACTCCTTTCCTCGTGTGGAGCCACAGCGGCGTGGAGCGAGCGGATCCAGGCTATGCCCCGTGAGGAAGGACGTAGTTTTAGGGTCACTCTGAATATTTGAGTTGCAGCAATCATTTCAATCCCGAAATCGAAATTGTTTTGCCCAGCTTTACAAGGACAGGATGAGTCCAGGAACCCAAACAGCTGTCCTACGTTACCAGGTTTGCTTTTCGCAAGAGAGTGGAGTCTGGACGCCCTGCTCCCCATGCTCGCAAAACAGTATTTGCTGAGCCTAGTGCAGTTCGGTCATGGAAGTGCAGCGTCTGCATCACGAGCTCCCCATGCTCCCAAACCAGTATTTTGCTGAGAGGCAACGGTACTTTGGAGTTGGAAAGAATTCTGGCTTAGTGCAGTTTGGTCCTGTAATGGAAGTGCAGCATCTGCATCAGGAGCTGGCAGCAAGTAGAGCTCGTGTACAGAGTCTCGTGGAGCAGTTGGACGATGTGAGGACCGGGGTGAAGAATGCCGAAAAACAGCTTACGTACAATAACGTAAAGAAAGACTCTGAGCCGCTCCAGTTTCTGACTGGTTTGCCTTCAGGTGTTTGGACCGCTCTGTGGGACTTCTTTGAGTCTGGCCGAGAAAATGTACTGCGCCGCGCCAGGTCTGCGAAGACGGAAGCTGAGAGACGGCGGATACAGATGGAGGTGGCCGTAAATCGCCATTGAGCATGTAATGGAGGATCAGCTGCTATTGATGTGTCTAAGCCTGGGCCAAATGGAACAGAAGCTGGCATGCGTGGCACAAGTTAATCATCCGTTTCACAGCATATAGTTAGCTGAGCTGGAAAGATGTCTTGTTCCTCCGTTTGGGCATGATCCCCATTTGGGCGAGCTGGCGAGATGTTCAGTCATCAATGCCATGTACCGGAAGGCATTCTGCATTGTGGAAGAAACAGTTCTATTTTGCCATGCACTTAGGGTTCTCGCACCGGCACGGCAAAACAAGACCCAACAAATCCTTGCGCTCTTATTTTCTCCCATGGTAACTTTGCTGATCACAACACCCGGTAGCCAGTCGCAGATGCAACCAAATCAACCAGGTTCTCTTACTCTCTTTTTTTCCAATACTGAAACCAAGGTATACCAATATTTGCATCGAATGCAGTGATGATTTCAATACTGTCCACCAGTACAACGCATTACCAGACTGGCATATAATCATGATAGTATTAACCCGACTGCTGCATGGACGATAAGTGCTGCGAATAGTGATCATGCACCCTGGCCTGAGTAGCTCGCTTGGCTAATTGAAAGTCTGCCGACCTGGGCCACATTATGTTGCTAATACATGCACAACCCCAGTCACAGCGCACAAGTTGGTTGAGTTTGGCCGTCAGGAGGCCAGCGCAAGGTATCCGGGGCGCGGGTCTGATTCCAGCGAGGGGCAATGTGGTACCCCGCAGCGCAAGGGTAGCGTGATACCCTAAGCCAACGTGCGTGCTGCATGAGTAGCGTGATACTCGCCGAGCGCTTTTGCTGTTGCCTAGCAACGCGTTTCTGTCTTTCCTGGGCCCCCAAATGCATGTTGGGTGGCCCTGCGCATGACTGCACGTTGTCATAGCAACCTTGGAAATCTCAAGCCGGTTACCAACAAGCTAGGAATCAGACCAAGCCGCCGAATGCCCCCAAATTCTGTGTCGGTCAGCCGAATGACCTTAGTGTGGTATTCAAGCGCTTCAGCTACATGTACGTAGTTCAAATGCGTGCCATTCGTATGGTTGTTTTCCCTTAGTGACACTGATAAGGGTTTGAATCGCATGTAGTCGGCAAAAGCAATGGGTCGCATGATGCCTTAGGTGGGAGCTATAGCACAGCAACTGAGGGTGCAGGTAACTTATCATAAGTATCAGAGGCGTGCGTGCACAGTCAGTGCTAGAACGTGAGTGCATACGTCCGCGAATGGGCGTACCAGCGTGTGTACCTGCATGCGTGCTTGCGCGGTGTCAGACTGCGGGTGCGCGTACGCGTGCATGCATATGTGTGTGCATGCGTGGGGGTGTGCGTGCGTGTGTATGCGGGTGCGTATATGTGGGTGTGGCTGTGCGCGCTTGCGCCAGCGCAAGGTATCCGGGGCGCGGGTCTGATTCCAGCGATGGGCAATGTGGTACCCCACAGCACAAGGGTAGCGTGATACCCTACGCAGCACAAGGGTAGCGTGATACCCTACACAGCACAAGGGTAGCGTGATACCCTACACAGCACAAGGGTAGCGTGATACCCTATGCAGCACAAGGGCAGCGTGATACCCTACACAGCACAAGGGTAGCGTGATACCCTACGCAGCACAAGGGTAGCGTGATACCCTACGCAGCACAAGGGTAGCGTGATACCCTACGCAGCACAAGGGTAGCGTGATACCCTACGCAGCACAAGGGTGGCGTGATACCCTACACAGCACAAGGGTAGCGTGATACCCTACGCAGCACAAGGGTAGCGTGATACCCTACGCAGCACAAGGGTAGCGTGATACCCTACACAGCACAAGGGTAGCGTGATACCCTACGCAGCGCAAGGGTAGGGTGATACCCTACGCCAACGTGCGCGCTGGATGAGTAGCGTGATACTCGCCAAGCGCTTTTGCTGTTGCCTAGCAACGCGTTTCTGTCTTTCCTGGCCCCCAAATGCATGTTGGGTGGCCCTGCGCATGACTGCACGTTGTCATAGCAACCTTTGAAATCTCAAGCCGGTTACCAACAAGCTAAGAATCAGACCAAGCCGCCGAATGCCCCCAAATTCCGCGTTGGTCAGCTGAATGACCTTAGTATGGTATTCAAGCGCTTCAGCTACATGCATGTAGTTCGAATGCATGCCATTCGTATGTTTGTATTCCCTTAGTGACACTGATAAGGGTTTGAATCGCATGCAGTCGCAAAAGCTATGGGTGGCATGGTGCCATAGGTGAGAGCAATAGCACCGCAACTAAGTGGAGCAGATAGCTTCTCATAAGTATCAGAAGCGTGCGTGCACACATGGGGTGTCCCACACCGCCATGGCATGGGGTGTCCCACACCGCCATGGCATGGGGTGTCCAACACGCCATGGCATGGGGTGTCCCACACCGCCATGGTCTGGGGTGTCCCACACCGCCATGGCATGGAGTGTCCCACACCGCCATGGCATGGGGTGTCCCACACCGCCATGGCATGGGGTGTCCCACACCGCCAGTCAGTGCTAGAACGTGAGTGCGTGCGTCCGCGAGTGGGCGTACCAGCGGGTGCGCAGCGTGTGTGCATGCGTGCATGCTTGCACGGTGTCAGAGTGCGGGTGCGCGTACGCATGCGTGTGTGCATACATGTGGGTGTGCGCGTGCGTGCGTGCGTGTGTATGTGTATGCGGGTGCGTGTATGTGGCCGTGCGCGCTTGCGCGCCTGCGGACGGTGAACAGTTACTTTCCACAGCGGACATAGTGCTTGTAACAGGCACTTTGCCGTTCTGCCGAGTTTCATGATCTCGGATTCGGTGAAGCCGCTCAATGCTCCTGTGGTTGCGGGTCCGGCTCTGAGGCTGTGCAGTGGAAATTGCCACAGCTTTCGATGACCAGTGGTCTATTGGGCAGGTTGGCGCGTCTGGAGAGATAGGTGTGCATGGCTCTGACCGGGCAAACCGTTGAGTTGGTGGTTGTGAGCCGGACGGAGTGACCCTTGCCGAGTTGGTCGGTCTTGGACTTCTTGATTGTGACCTGTATGGCCTGCGGCGTGATGGAGAGGTCATTTGTTCGGAGGCCCCGTCTGACATGGTTGTGGCGGTTGTGGAAGTATATTCGCTTGCCCGGAGACAGGCGAAGAAGCCCAGGCGAATAGCTGCCCATGCCATGGCTCGGTCGGTAGCGTTGAGATTAGACCTAATCAGGGCGTTGCGCATAGCTGCCATGTGGGGCCGGAGGATTGGCTTGCTGGCGTTCTTAGTTCGGTTGGCCTGTGCACGTGCCACTCCTTTAACTGCGAGGTCCACTCTTCGCGAAGAGAGATCTTTGCCGTTTTCTTTGGCAATTGCCCGGATCGCCGACACGTACAAGCGGACGGTTGACGCGGCATGTTGACGTGCCAGGTAGGCTACAAATGCCAGCATGATGGTGTCTGTAATCACCTTGGTGCCGACTAGTTTGCAGAATTGGTGCAGTCGTTTCCAGGCTGTCGCGCATGTGGCGCTCAGGCACCACAACATCAACAGAGACTCGACCAGCCCGCTGTGCTGCTGTTGCTGCTGCTACTGTTGGGAGTGTTGGCTGTGCACGTGGAGGTACCACTGGTTGCAGACCCATCGATGTGGTCCAGTGGCTGTGCGCGTTCAATATGTAAAGCCACACGGCGACGCTCACCGCCATACTTGCGCTCTAGCAACTTCTTAGCTACGTCATAGGCTGATGGTGAGTAGCCAAATCGCTCGATGGCTGTCAGTGCTTCTCCTGCCAAATACTGCCTCAATTGCAACAGCTTGTACTGAGGGGTGGCGGGTGCACTATCTACACATGCCATGAAAGCTTCTCGGAATGACTCAAACGTACGTTTGTCACCGCTGAATATCGGTATGCCAACTCGTTGTAGCTGCTTCCATGGCTCTGCACGAGCCTGGTTTTGTTGCATTTGAGGTAGCCCTGTTGCATACATTTGATTTCCAATATTGGATGGTGTTGCATAACCCTTGGCTGTTACATGTACCCGGAAGACATCTGTGGTTGGTCGGTATGCCCATATACATTAGTACCTGTAGAAGCCATTGACATTGTGCTCATAGGCGGTGCCTGCCACTGGATACATGACTGGGGCGCTGCCATTGACACTGGAGGCTTTCTGAAAGAGTGTGGATTAGCCTGTGTACCAACACTGTACTTAGTATTCACTGCAGTATTCACACTATGCATACTGGTTGAGTATACAGAATTGCTTGGAAGAACATTGCTGCTGCCAGTACTGCCCAAGGGTAATGTAGGACCAGTAACCTTAGAACTACTACGAGATGTACTGCCTGAGGTAGTTGTGTTTGCAGTAGCAGGCCTAGCAAGAACACTAACACCATCATTGACACTTACTTGTAGTGGCACTTGTCATGGTCACTGTTGCGGAACCATCTGTATACTGGCCAATGTTGGACTGGACAGCGCTGCGCTGGTGACCTCTGTAGTCTGGGATGGTACCACCAGTACCATGTGTACCAGTAGCTGTTGAAATAATTGAATGCCCTGTTACTACTGTGCGGTCATCCGTGTCAAAACGTAGTTGTTGGTCAGTTGCATTTGTTGCATCTCCGCTGGCGGACTTGTTCACGTCTCGTTGTTGTAGCGATCTGGCCAGCAACCCCGGCTGTGATTCAAACCCAAGCCGTGGTCCTGCGGACGGTTCATTGCTGTAAACATGTCCTGGCCACCAGCCGCCGACTTCCCTGGCTTCATCGCGGCACTGTTGATGCAAATTACCGGTATGCTGCTGCGTTTCAGCTGAGGCGACTGGCACGCGGTGAGTTGTTTGTACAATTTCAAACGCCAAGTCCGTCGCTTCGTCAAATTGCCTCTGGAGTACTTACTTCCAGCTCACTAATCATCTTATCCTTCTCTCTCGCATTGCTGAGCAGCTCTCTGCTTCGTATAAACCAGCTAGATCTGTGATCGTCCCTTCCGCCTTCCGCTCTCTCATTATGATCTTTCGAGCTCGTTCATTTCTTTTTCGACATCGAAATAGCTCTCATCGTCCGTGCATCGCATCTGCACTCGCTGGGCTTTTACTATCAGCCCTCGTCTTGTCCTGCGTTTTCCTGGCTCGGAGCGCAGAAATTGCAAAACAGTTGGATGCACGCAGCAGCACAGCTAGCAAGAGAAAGAGCCGTGGATGGGTTTGTTCCTGTTTTTGATGGCTGTGGCCATCCGTTCGCCCAACGCTCGTGTGAGTACGGCGTTTGTTTGTGCTGCCAGCTCGCGTCCGGCGTTTGTCTGTGCTGCCAGCTCGGGCCCGGTGCGCGAGTGAAACCGAACCGTGACAAAGGCTTTCGCTCTTTAGTGCTATTGACTGGCTTTTCATACGATGCCTATTGATGTCTAGAGACATGCTGTCTAGCCTTCCCCTGGTACGCATTCACGGGGCTTTGTTGAAGTTCGTGCCGTGAACTGCCAAAGGGAATTGTTTGAATGGTGCTGGGGCAAGTGCGACATTACGGCGTCCCTGCAGCCGGCCTAATCGCGTTTGTTGCCACAACCGATTTTATCCATTTCGCAATCACTGTCATTGCTTTCTTAGATCTCCAATCCTCAATATTGGACCATAAACCGTCTTTCATCTTATATTATATCATCATTAATATCCTGCTACTATCCTCCTTTAATGATGAGCTCGAAGAAACGAAACAGCTGTCTAGAGGCATAAACAATATCTGTCAACGGAAGTGTCCTTGCTGTGCTGGTGTGTTTATGCTTCGTGCATTAGTTCGGCCAAGAGCGCATGGTCGTGGCGGGTTGAGGATGGAGTACAGCGGAGTATGACCGAAAGCTCGGTCACAATGTATTTTATTAGGAAGGTATAGAAACAGAAAAAAACTACAGGTCCTCCCTCATTATAACGAGTCCGGTTAGTACATAAACCCCGTTAGTAAATAGAAATCTGAAATCCCCTGGCGAAACGTGGTCTATACAACTGTTTACAGGTCCGGTTACAACATAATCCGTTAGTACATAAAATTCGTTATAACGACCCTTTGCCCAGGTCCCTGGAGTGCCAAACCCTCAGTATAAGATAATACTGACCATGCAGGACCAAAGCCAAAACACGTAGGATAAAGTAGAAAGACAAAACGTAATAATTATATCTATGTATTCGTGAATATGGACGATCCTTTGCATCCAAGGAAGAGTTATGTTGGAGATTTTCAATTATCTTATAACGAGTTGAAGCAACGATAATTTATGTTGTATCGAGGGTAGCCCCGGTAAGTACGAAGTAGTGCCTATTTCACCTTTAGCTGCAAGTCCTGCTACAAGATAAGTCTCGTTATAAGATAACTTTTTTGATGGCCCAGAGATTATCTACTAACGAGGGAGGACCTGTATCTTGATCTTGGGCGGAAACAGCTCGTCTAACATTAAATATACTAGAAAATAGTTCACTTTGAACATGCAGTCTTCCTAAGAGAGAGAGAGAGGGGGGGGGGGGTATATTCATTTTTTTTTTTTTTACTAAAAAACACAGCCCTACTAATAATCAGGGGAAGAGGACAACTCATAGGTTCAAAAGAACCGCACACACACTTTGCTGCAGACAGCGGCAAGCTTTGGCCCTCGTACTTCGAAGAGGGAGCAATCCACTGCGCTACACTTGCGATTAACAGCAAGCTTCGACCTTTCAAAGGTACGACTCATCACTGGCTCTGGGGTAATGTTCCTGGAAAAAACGCCCCATTGCCGACTGAGGGCCAGGGAGCACGCAATCTGCCTTCCTGGGCGAGAAGTGTTCCAGCACAAGAAGCAGCACGAATACATGCTGACAAAGACCACCATCACCACCAGCCGGCACACAGCACACTGTTCTTCAAACACCATCAACTCCTTCCATGTGTTTGCACTGTCCTCCTCTAGCTCTTCACGCTCAACAAATACCACGCACTGCTCATCGTTTTTTAATGCTTCCTCTGGGTTGGCTAGCCCTTCGACTTGACAAAACAGCGATCACCACTGCTATCGTCACCTCATAGCAGTCGCTTTCACCAGTGGCTTTTCCTGTCTTTACAAGGTGTCCAAGGATGGCTGCTGTTGTCACTACAGGCAAATCAGAAGTACTTTAGTGGCTGATGTCCAACCAGATCGTTGGAAAATCGATTTTTCCACTTCAGGGCTGCTGATCGCGATCGCGACTTGGTGACTTGGCAGCACCACGGTTACCTTCATAGAAGATGGCTCTGGAGAGGAAAAGGCAGACCAGAAAAAGGTTACTATTATCTTCAGCACCGATCTCAAGGAGAAAGAAATACGGTCTGCTGTAGCCTAGGCACAATATAAGTCTCACAACACGATTCGCGATTCGAATATTTCAACAACAAAAAAACTCACCTCTGGAGTAACTCCTGTTTGTGGCC
Source organism: Sycon ciliatum (assembly GCF_964019385.1). Classification (NCBI taxonomy): domain Eukaryota; kingdom Metazoa; phylum Porifera; class Calcarea; order Leucosolenida; family Sycettidae; genus Sycon; species Sycon ciliatum. The sequence goes on along the minus strand of NC_088651.1, from coordinate 29,675,161 downwards.
CGAGATCGTTCTCTCCCGCGCCTTGAAAAAATCCTGCAGCTGCATCACAGTCCATGTCTCTCTCGGAGACTCTGCTCCTACCAGAAGGAGGTTCAGCACCGCTCGAAGCCATCGCAAACCATTTGAACTAAGCAGAAGACATTCCAAAACAAACCTGAAACACACTGTCAAAGATGCTGTCACGTTCAAAAACTAGCTCCACCGCGAGTGAGGTTGCCCCCGTGCTCGAACCCAGTATAATAAGGGGATCGGTCTATTGGCAGGCAAAGTGCGAGAGAGGGGTGATAGCCAACCATGCCAAGAAAAGAAAAGAATAAGGAAGAATTCAACTCGGATGGTGAGCCTATTACACTATGGTGAAAAAGGAGAAGGAAAAAATGTTACGAATTTTGACTAACTGTCCATCAACGTAACCAGATCTTATAAGGTCAGCGATTGCGACAAAATTGCACAAAACTGACAAGGAGTACTGGAACATTCGGAGACCTGACACCTAGCTCCAACACTTCTCCAAGTATTTCGACTCCGCCATATCGCTGATGCATCATGCATGCTATACGCTATATGCGCTGTGTGCGATGTACGCTGTCATTTGCATGCTTTACATATCTGGTCGTCTTAGACTGAGTTATTATGTTCGATCAAGTGAAGTATACCGTTAAGAAAAAGCAGTTGTCCTCGTGCCGTGTGCTCTTTCGTTTCTGACACTTACGAGAATCAGAGGCTTCATAACAAAGCATTTCACACACAGCGTCTACAACTGTTTCCTTCAATCAGTGCAGCAGATCAAGTATATCGAGGTTTGTTCATCACATATCCAGCAGTACTCTATATACACACCGTTATACAACTGTTCTCTTGAGAATACTTACAGTAGTCGGAGGTTTGGTAGACCAGAGAACACACCGTCACTTAAATTCTGGATCTGATTATTGTTCAAATATCTACAAAAAACAAAGCACAAAGACAATGTTGTTCTTGCATAGTTCCGGGTAGTGCACAAAACACCGAGTCTGGGATATCGTAGTTCTAATCTAAAAGGCCGAATCATGACCTTGTTTTCAGAAATAACCTAGGCTCCTAACCACAACATGATTCATATGCAATTGGGTTAGGTACTGGCCAACCACCAAATTCTCTATACCTTGACAAGACATGCAGAATCCCTGGATTTCTATAAAAATCCCTGAATGGCTCGAAAAGAAGACAAAAAGCGGTTTTGCCGCCAAAAAAATGTTCGACAGCATAGACTGCAGGTCTGCTTACAGCACGGTTCGACTCTGCAGTGCGGCTCGATCATTTGGAGCCCGCGCCTGCCAGTGCAGATCTTGCAGGCTAGGCTGGTCAGGTCTTGAAAGTGCCATGCACAGTTCGAAGTGCAAGTGGGCACCGTAGTTTTTGAAGAAGAAAGAACGGGACGTTCGAGGTGAATCCATGCAGCGTTCAGGAACATTCTGTATCAGACAAAAATGGAACTTTACTGGGAGTTTGTTTCAAATCAATCAGAACAATATCAAGCCTTCGGGGCTCAATGAAGCGATCCCACCAGATGGTGAAATCCCACAGAATCTTGATCTTCTGGTCCTGCGGAGATGTTGGCGTCTGAAGTATCTCTAGCTTCAGGCACGTTACCTGCGGGTGCATGATGCTCTTGGACCGGCCACAGTGGTGGTTGTAGCACTCGTCTTCACAATGCAAGTCGCAACTCCTGTACACGCAGAGGCCAGCCGATAATGGTGCTCCAAGTAATCCCATCCAGCGAGCTTTGAACACTCGCATAGGATATGGGTAACCGACTCGCCTTCCTTTCCACACATTCGAGACAGGGGTCTTCTGCTCTGATGGAAGATTTGGGCCTTGATCAGGTCAGTTGCCAAGGCCTGGTGTTGTGTCGCGATGATCAGGCTCTCTGTGATCTTCTTGAGACTTGCGACTGATGTACATACCGGCTACATCAGCGCGTGGATCGAGAGCTCTATGCACAGTCATAAGCTTGCGCGTTCTTCGGTCAGCAGATTTCAACTCGTCCTATGTCCATGCCAATATACCAGCACTATACCATATCAAAGCCACAGCCCAGGTGTTGATTGCTCTGATGGTGTTGTGGCCGTTAAGAGCTGAACGGAGTAGTCGTATGAGGCAGGTGACGAACAGCAGTGGGAATGTGGAGTCCCCTCGAAATACCCATGCTGAATGGCCGCCAATTTCAGGTTGTTGGTGCCGTTCCAACGGTCAACCTTCCACTGAGCCATGCTTACAGTCATAAGTCTGCATACGGATTCTTGTATGCCAAACAGGTCTTTTCTTTTTACGATTAGACCATATATGACATCAGCCACTGGAGCCTACATAATATTATGACATCAGACACTGGACTCTACATATATTATGACATCAGGCACTGGACTCTACATATATTATTACATCAGACACTGGAGCCTACATATATTATGACATCAGACACTGGACTTCACATATTGTTGTGAAACGACAAGTTCTCGAGAGTGAAAGGCCTTCTCGCTTGTGACATTGTGTTCGTTTCAATGCAGCTGTTCCCGACTCCGCCGTACCGCTGATGTTTACGACGTGGCATACGCTACAGGCGCTATGTGCGGTTTGCTGTGTGCACTGTAGTTGTATGTTGTATGTGTATGCTTTTCTCATATACGCAGTCATTTTCATGCTATAACTACCTGGTGGTTTTAGTGTTAGTTATTCAGTTGTTCATTCATTCATTCAATCATTCATTGTTGTTAGTCGATGGAAGTGAAATATTATTATTATTATTATTTTGCTTGTTCGCGTGGGCATCAACCTGCATAAAGCAGGTATATAGCCTTCGCTTAAGCTGCCATAAAAAAGAAAGCTCATCCTAAGCGAGAGGGCTAGAGGAAAAGATAACGATAACGAGATACAGAATACAAAGAAATACAATGAGTTAAACATACGTATACAGTTCAAAACAAAACAGAGCAGAGCCGAAGTTACTAATCGGAGTGACGAATGCGTTGGTTCCGATTGATCCATCAATCGACAAAGGGACTAATCCGTTAATATTGCAAAGTAGAAACCGATTGCAGTTGCAGATCTCCAGGCCAGGGCCAGCATATTGCCGATTCTGGATAGGTCTCTGCAGCATTTGATGTGGTAATTATTATCATAATTAGTGATAAAATTGTTAGAGTATCTAGAGTATCTAGTATCTAGAGTATCTAGTATCTAGAGTATCTAGTGTAATTGTATCCGATATTATTGTTAGAGTATCTAGTGTAATTGTATAACTTCAGCCACTACACACAGCACACATTAGTTCCTTCCACTTTCGACGATCCTGGGCAAGCTGCCTCAGTGCAACTAGATCCTCGTGTGATGTGAGGGAGTTTGTTGTATCTGGAATTTTTCAGGTCGTTGTTGATAGATCGCGGGAGGGTTGTTCCCTGAGCTTCCTGGTTGAAAGTATGCTGACATAGCCTGCTGGACCGGGGATGAGGTGTCTAGTCGAAGCATGTGGCCAAGCATTCTCCACCTAGCAGACTGGATGATTCTGCTGAGTGAAATATACTGTTGAGAATAAATAGTTTGTCCTTGTGCCGTGTGGGGTCGTTCGTTCCTGACACTTTAGAGAACCAGAGGGTTCACAACATTTGGCGACCACGCCAGGATACGAAGCAAGCATGGCACAGGAACTATGGATCATTGAAGCCAGCTTTATCGCTAACGGAATTCGGTATGGATTTGAAGGCGATAGGTTGCGAGAATACGTGGAGAAGAGGCTCCGACAGAGCGAGGAGTTTGAAGAGCGCAGTGCTAGACGGCAAGAGGGTGCGCTCCGCACAGAGTTTAACGAAAAGCTCAAGAAGATTAACGAGCCCATTGCCAGCAGTAAATATGAGGGAGAAAAGCGAGATTTTCCGGAAGGACGCCGGACAAGGCGTGGAAGACTTTGCTTAAAGACAAGCAGCGGTCAGAAGAGTATTTGAAGCCAGTGAGAGGATCGGATCCAAGGCCCACTGCGTCGGTACAGTGCATGGCGACATCGGTCGGAGACGCTCAGAAGCAGCTGGAGTCTCGGCCGAACGACGTAGACGCGCAAGACGTAGAAGCGCAAGACGTAGAAGCGCAAGACGTAGAGGCGCAAGACGTAGAGGCGCAAGACGTAGAGACGCAAGACGTAGAGGCGCAAGACGTAGAGGCGCAAGAGTTAGAGGCGCAAGAGTTAGAGGCGCAAGAGTTAGAGGCGCAAGAGTTAGAGGCGCAAGAGTTAGAGGCGCAAGAGTTAGAGGCGCGAGACTTAGAAGCGCAAGGCGTAGAAGCCGAGAAAATGAGAAGGGCGATACTGGTTAGCACGGAAGAAGTAAGCGGCGAGACTGTGTAGAACACGGAGATCGAATGTAGGTTATCTGGTCCAGCGTCCGCCCCACGACGCAGTGGCCCAGTGACTGTGTTGTGTGTGACAGCCCAGATCGGCACGCTTGGTGTTGAGACTGTTGAAGTGAAGCCGTTCGGTGCGGAATCAAGCCAACAGTGGATGGACAAGTTCGCCATCATGATCCTGGGTAGCTCCGCAGTCATTCCGGTATGTGCTCTGGTGAAGCCAACGTTAGAGCTTCATCTGAAGTGCGCAAACCCGCAGACCATTGCTCAGTTGGCAGAAATGGTGAGCACTCGTAATATTCCACCTTGGCCACCGCCACAGCAGCGGATGACTCGTTCTGGGCGTGAAGTCAGAGCCCCGATCGTTTTGACTTAGGAGTTGTTGTACGGCGGTGAGAAGCCCTTTGGTGGGGAGAATGTTGTGAAACGACAAGTTCTCGAGAGTGAAAGGCCTTCATGCTTGTGACATTGTGTTCGTTTCAATGCAGCTGTATCCCGACTCCGCCGTACCGCTGATGTTTACGACGTGGCATACGCTACAGGCGCTATGTGCGGTTTGCTGTGCACTGTAGTTGTATGTTGTATGTGTATGCTTTTCTCATATACGCTGTCATTTTTATGCTATAACTACCTGGTGGTTTTAGTGTTAGTTATTCAGTTGTTCATTCATTCATTCAGTCATTCATTGTTGTTAGTCGATGGAAGTGAAATATACTGTTGAGAATAAATAGTTTGTCCTTGTGCCGTGTGGGGTCGTTCGTTCCTGACACTTTAGAGAACCAGAGGGTTCACAACACATATATTATGACATCAGACACTAGACTCTACATATATTATGACATCAGACACTGGACTCTACATATATTATGACATCAGACACTGGACCCTACATATATTATGACATCAGACACTGGACTCTACATATATTATGACATCAGACACTGGACCCTACATATATTATGACATCAGACACTGGACCCTACATATATTATGACATCAGACACTGGACCCTACATATATTATGACATCAGACACTGGACTCTACGACACAAGAACCAAATACAACAACGTGCGTAAATGATAGTCGAACGGAATTTCGCAACATTAGGGCCATCCCCGGATATCATGGTTCCACGCCGGCCATATTGAATGTCACACAGAGTGGATTTAACTACTGCATGAATCTCATCTACGGTTCTTTTCCATGCTACTTGCATTAAACAAAGGATCGCACGACCAAAAGGTTGACACTTGCCAAATAATGTCAACATTCCTTTTCAACAACGAAAGTATGTTTAGCACACCTTTCAAGGACATTATTGATCAGTTACGAAGGTAAATGTCTGTTTATCTATGCCATTTCGAATTACATTGTCAATCCGCTCTACATAATCTGTGGGATTCTTCTTCTCAAAGTTTAATGATGATGCCAGTCCTTCTTCTTTCCCACCATGGACCTTTCATGTATCGACTTTGCTGTTAGGACATTACAGTGAGTAATAACATCATGTTCTCCGTTAAGTCCAAATTTGAACTTAAAAGTAATAACTTCATGTATTGACAGTACTATTGTATTGTAAGTGCACAGAGGTGTTCTTGTTCTGTATTGTCCAAGGGCATGTGTTGTCTGTTGCAACTCTTGATTGTGTCTCACTTCTTATTATAACAACAAATGAAGAGGGGGCAGAAGGAGTATTACAAACCACCAGTTCTCAAGTGGGAAAGGCCTTTGCGTCTATGGCACTGTATTCTTTGCAATGTTGTATCTCGACTTCGCCGTACCTCTGAGGTTTGCTGCATTGCATGCGCTATATGCGCTGTGTGCGGTTTTTACTATATACACTGTTATGACGATTGTCATGTTTTATATGCGTATGCTTTCCTGATATACGCTGTCATTTGCATGCTATAAATAGCTGGTGATCTTAGTGTTAGTTTATTATATTCGATCAAGTGAAATATACTGTTAAAGAGAAAATAGTTGTCCTCGTGCCGTGTGCTCGTTCGTTCCTGACTTTTAGAGAATCAGAAGGGTTCACAACATTTGGCGACCAAGCCAGGATTGAAGCGTGCATGCCAGAGGCACTAGGTAATTTGGAGGCCATCTTCATCGCCAATGGAATTCCGATAGGATGGGAAGTCGAGAAGTTGGAGGAACATGTAGAGCAGTGGCTCCGACAGTGCGAGGAGCGTGAGGAGCGCAGTGCCAGACGGCAAGAGGAGACACTCAGCACCGAGTTTGACAAAATCTCAAAGAGATTAACGAGCGCTTCGCCAAGGCGTATGAGGGTGACGGTGAAGCCGCCAGTGAGAGTGCCATTGGAGGTACAGCGGAAGCTCCCAGTCACAGCGGTGGGCGTAAACCGTTGATGAAAAAACCCTCATATGTTGGAACGCAGCCACTGGAGCGTTATTTCGGCCTGTTTGAGGACATCTGTTCCAAGAACGAGTTCGAAGAAAGCGAATGGCTGCTGCGGTTGCGTATCGTGCTAGCGGGTAGCACAGTGGAGAGGATCTGTATTTGCTGCAATAACTACGAGGGAGCAAAGCGAGAGTTGCTTCCCTCGCTCGGAAAGACGTTCCTGACCGGCAAGCAGCGGTTAGAGGAGTCTTTTCAGTAATACGCGTGTTTGCCGAGAGGTAGAGGTGTGGACCACACTCGCTATGACGGAAGATAGCGAGGTGGACACCAAGTATAACGCCGATACATTATTATTAGTATAATCATTATTATAGGTAAAATGCCCCCATTGCTGCAAGCAATGGCAAAGTAGGTGATCTAGGATCAATGCGGACCTGGTCGAACGGCAGTGCTACGGGATGTCTCTGCGTCAGGTTCAGGAGCACGGCTGGTCTTACCAGATCGTGCACGGACGACAGGGTGATACTGCCAGGAAGCCAGTGGAACGATCAGTGGCAAGGCTCAGTGCATGGCGATATCGGTCGCAGACACAGAGAAGCAGCTCAAGTCGCTGCCAAAGGAAGGGAGAAAGTTTTTCAGCAGCGAGAGACACTCTGCTGGCCCCGTTTCAAATATGGCCATATGGCAAGGGAATGTCGGTCAGGCTCAGATTGCCAAAGGAAGCACCATCTGCTAATACATGATGTGTTGGATGGAGCAGGTTACAGCCAGGAGAAACCGACTGAGATAGTAACGGAGAAGAAGGTTGGATCGTGCTGTCTACACTCAACAAGTGTGCGGCTGATGACCGGAGTGGCACGAGGCGAGGGAAGAACTTGAACGGCGAAGGTTCGCGAGTTCCCGGACTCGGGTGCTGAGGCGTCGTTTGTGACTTCAGCGGAGCCCTATGACTTCTCTGAGCGCTGAAACCCTTCCTGCCATGATTTCTACTTCTTCACACAAGCGAGATTTTCTTTGGTTTCACTTCGCTGCACTCGAACTTGCCTACACGGGACACACACTTTTACAAAACATATTTTTTCTCAATTAAATGATTTTCAACCTAAGCCTGATTTTCGCAGAAGTCGGGCCATATAATGCCCCGCCACCATAGTAAACACAAATTGAACTACTTCGAATTATGATTCCGGTGTATTTTGGGAACGGAAATGTTCAACATGAAAAGTTGTGTGCTATTGCCTACGAGTTGACGACAACTAGTACTGAATGATAAGTGATTCTTGACTGCCTACGAATGCTTTCCTGACTTTGATGTTACTGTCATTCTCACCTCTGAAGTCGTCCTTCCCAGGTCTTTTCAATTATTCCCTGTGCCTTTGCTTCTCCAAGGTACTCTGTAGGATTTCCTTTCCTAATAGTAATACAAGACTATTCTCTGGTTTCATCAGACACTCACACTGTTCATATCTATAGTAAAACTAATGTTACTTGTCACAGAGGAGAAGAGAGAGAAAGGCAAGAAACACGTGGGCATGCGCGCAGCTTACAAGATTCGTCACGTGGACAGGAGCAGGAAATACTAAATACAAAATGTAAGAAATAATAAGTAATCATTGGCCTATACTACACAATTCCCCTCCTCTCACCATTCACGACCTCGTGAATAATTGGCAAGCAGGGCAAAAACAATTAAATTTATAATATAGAAAAAAGTAGAAAGGAAAAGAACATTATGGAAACGAGTTAAGAGTAACTCTCCACCACTGTAAAGTGCAACAACTAGGCACAAAACTGACAGAGTACTGAGACATTCGACGTCCTGACACCTAGCTTCAACAAATCTCTGTAGCGCTAACCGACAGCCTTCCAACTTGGAATGTTCAAGGTTATGGAAAAACCAAAGGCCCTCTTCTATGTCCTTTTCCTTTCTACTTTTATTATTGGCTCAATACCCGAGTTTCATATAGAGAAAAGAAAAAAATTACGGGTATACAATGACCTAACTACAAACTTAGTCGCCAAATCTCACAGGAGCAGTGCGGATCCGGCCTGATTGACGCACTAATACTGGAGTAGCAACAGGAGGGCGTAGAGGTGACATGACAACAGACGGCGAAATTGGAGGCGTACTCGGCACAGAGTCATCGGCATCATGTGGCACAACAGGAACAAAGTTATTAGCTGACAAACTCACTGGGTCGGGGAGATCATGGACAGACGACGGTAAGGAAACTGGGCACTATGAAGTAACTGGCTTCAAGCGATTGAAGTGAACAGTACGTTCAACTCCATTCAGCAATAACGTGTATGATGTCGGACCATGAACACGCACAATAATATGTGGACCAGACCAGAAACGATAAAATTTACGGTGCTCGCAGGCACGAATAACTGGATCTTGAAGATATACTTGCTGACCGACAACATAAGGCTCACCATGAACGCGACGGTTATAGAATTGTTCTTGAGACGCATGAGCAAGATCAGCATTATGACGGGCTTCAACATGAATTTTCCGCAGAGAAGTGTCGAGACTACGGACATAGGTATGCATATCAGTGGAAGTTGGCGAAGGTAAATTGAACACAATATCAGCTGGTTACCGGACATCCGCACCATACAGCAGGCGCGCTGGGCTGAATCCAGTGGACTTGTGCACTGCAGCATGATATGACAGCAAGACGAGAGGGAACGTTGCATCCTACTCCGTGCTGGTTGGAGTAATGTGGGCATGCAGCAGACCTAAAAGAGTGCGGTTGACGCGCTCCACCAGACCATCGCCAGAAGGATGATATGGCGTGGTTCGCGTCTTCCGGATACCAAGGAGACGGCAGATATCCGCAAATAGCCGAGATTCGAACTGGGCCCCTTGATCTGAATGAAGCTGTTCAGGTGCACCGAACGGACTGATCCAACCATTAACGACAGCTGCAGCAAACGAAACAGCAGTGATATCGCGCAAAGAGAATCCCTCGACCCATCGCGTAAAGTAATTCGCCATGACCAGGAGATACTTAAGGCCCTGGGACGTTTCAGGCAGAGGACCGAAAATGTCCAAGGCAACAATTTCGAACGGATAACTGGCAATCATTGGCTGAAGTGGTGCACGGTTTGTTGAATTCTTCGCTCGAATCTGTGCACAGGTGTGACAGCATCGAACAAATTCGGTGATGTCCGAAGCGATTCCAACCCAGTAGAAACGCAGACGAGCTTGAGACAGGGTTTTCTTCACACCAGGATGGTTAGCAGTAGGAAGAGAATGTACAGCGATCATGGCTCGCTCCTGAGATGAGCGTGGTACGACCAGACGGGGTGACTCACCAACGTGGTCATGATCCGCAAAAGGAGGCAGTATATACAAGACGGAATCACGCAAAGACAACTGATCAATCTGTGACCAGATAATCTTGACAGTTCGACTAACACCAGAAATGTCATCTTCCGGTGGGCGAACAAACTTGCCACTAGCCGCGTCATACCATAACCAGACTGTGGATAACTCCGGATCAGAGCGTTGAGCATCAGCTAAAGCAGCAGATGATAGGTCATCTAGCTCAACGGTGACAGCACTAGATGTCGCTGGCGCAGCATCTCGCGGCGGTGGACCCGGGGCAGCATCTTGCGGCGGTGTTGGTGCCAGTGGCGGAGATTCACTGTGCACATGTGCTTCAGGTTCGGCTAGCAAGCGCGACAGACCATCAGCATTCAGATGTTGGCGACCTGGACGGTGGACGACTCGGAATTCATATTCGGATAAACAGTCAAGCCAACGTGCTTTCCGTCCGCAGGGTTCCGGAGTGCAGGAAACGCAGTATTGTCCATCCTGGCAACAAATGGTCGTGCCAACAAGTAGTGCCTGAAATACTCCGCAAAATAGACCAGCGCAAGGGCCTCACGATCGCTAGCATCGTAGTTCCGCTCAGCTTTCGTCAGCACACGGCTGCCGTACGCGATTGGTCGCTCAGTTCCATCCTGGATCTGGCTGAGGACCGCACCAATCGACACATTGCTCGCATCGGTGTCCAGAATGAATGCACCCGCTGACTCTTCAAACTGGGAGTACGCCATCACCGGCACACTGGCAAGCAAACGCTTCAGCGCCTGGAACGCCGCTTCGCACTCTTTCGACCCAGCAAAGTGAGCATTCTTGCCTGTCAGAGCAATAAGCGGAGCAGCACGCTGGGCGAACCCACGTATGAAGGGGCGATAATATTCAGCGAAGCCAAGGAACTCGTGGACAGCTGTGACAGATTTCGGAGTCTTCCAGTTCCTGACCGCGATGAGTTAGGCCTCATCCGGTTAGATGCCCTCCCCTGACACGCGGTGTCCTAAGAAAGTAACCTCCTCCTGGAAGAAGGAGCATTTCTTCAGATTGAACCGGAGCCCAGCGGACCGAACTCGCGCGAACATGGGCAGCAGAATCTGGAGTTGGCCAGACAGCGTTTCGCTGGCATTCAAGACATCATCAAAGAACACACGGCAGAATGGCTGAGCCGGTGTGTTACATAAGCCACTCAGGACTGCTTCCATTACGCACTGAAACGTCGCTGGGCCATTCCTGCAGCCCATCGGCAGAACACTAAACTCAAACAAGCCCAGCGCGTGGTAAATGCCGTCTTAGCCATGTCGCTTCCTTCCATTGCTGTTTGCCAGTACCCTGACGCTAAGTCAAGGGACGTGAAATACCGACAGCCAGACAGGGAATCAAGCGTGTCATCTGCCCTGGGAATCGGGTAAGCATCAGGCTCGGTGACAGAGTTTAACTTCCTGTAGTCGATACAGAGTCGAAGAGAGCCATCCTTCTTTTGCACCAATACTATGGGTGATGCCCACGGACTAATCGATTCTTGTATTATGCCTTGCTTCAAAGCGTATTCAGTAGATCTTGCAGAGCCTTCCGGCGGTGATATGGAATCCGCCTTGTTATTATTATTATTATTATTTTGCTTGTTTGCGTTGGCATCAACCTGCATAAAGCAGGTATATAGCCTTCGCTTAAGCTGCCATAAAAAAAGAAAGCTCATCCTAAGCGAGAGGGCTAGAGGAAAAGATAACGATAACGAGATACAGAATACAAAGAAACACAATGAGTTAAACATACGTACGCAGTTCAAAACAAAACAGAGCAGAGCCGAAGTTACTAATCGGAGTGACGAATGCGTTGGTTCCGATTGATCCATCAATCGACAAAGGGTACTAATCCGTTAATATTGCAAAGTAGAAACCGATTGCAGTTGCAGATCTCCAGGCCAGGGCCAGCATATTGCCGATTCTGGATAGGTCTCTGCAGCATTTGATGTGGTAATTATTATCATAATTAGTGATAAAATTGTTAGAGTATCTAGAGTATCTAGTATCTAGAGTATTTGGTATCTAGAGTATCTAGTGTAATTGTATCCGATATTATTGTTAGAGTATCTAGTGTAATTGTATAACTTCAGCCACTACACACAGCACACATTAGTTTCTTCCACTTTCGACGATCCTGGGCGAGCTGCCTCAGTGCAACTAGATCCTCGTGTGATGTGAGGAAGTTTGTGGATCTGGAATTTTTCAGGTCGTTGTTGTTAGATCGCGGGAGGGTTGTTCTCGGGCGGCCTCGGAACCCTGAGCTTCCTGGTTGAAAGTATGCTGACATAGCATGCTGGACCGGGGATGAGGTGTCTTTTTTTCTTTTTTTTTTACTATGTTCACATACCCAACTCATAAATAATACAGAAGACAATGGTACTGAGACAAGGACAAACGTGACAACTACTGAGAAGGGGCTGCACCGAGGTGCAGCAGTGATGGTGGGGCATTGATAGCTCTGCCGACCTGAGGTCTCGGCATCACGGCCAGAAACACGCACCAAAAACAAAAGATAGAGCTGTAAGGGTCAGCAAAAATAAAAAGAAAGCAAGGGCAAGCAGCAGCTAGTACTACTGTGCAGCGCTTTCGTAGCAATGGGAGTCGTTGACGGGGCACTAGAATGTAGGTGGGTCGACAGGCAGAATGTCTGTGGACCATCGCCAATCCTGTCGGCGGAGGTATTCGTTGACGTTGCACTTAAACTTTTGAAGATTTTTGCGAGTTGGGGCGGAGTGTAGAAAAGCTGGTGGCAGGGAATTCCACAGCTTGATTGCACAATGTGGGAAGCTGCGGAGAATGGTGTCTGGTGCTTGACGCGGTAGCGGATTTCGTAGCTGGTAACTGTGGCCGGCGGCCATGCGGAGATCGTTTCGAGTGCGAGTGGCGTCACGGGGCTCAAGCCTTGGTGGGAGGACTGCTAGTAATTGAGTCGGACCGGTGATGAAATGCAGTTTGTAAGTGTATGTTAATGCAGCAACGTATCGCCGTAGGCTGAGGCTCTGGAGCTCCGTCCCGGGACCAATGATGCGCAATGCACGGCGTTGGATGCTATCTAGGCGTGATAGATGGAGGGAGCAGCTCCCATCCAGACGAGCGGAGCATACTCCAAAACGGGCCGTACAAACCCTTGTACACCGTGAGGCAGCCTTCTCCGGAGAGATAGGGCGCAGCTCGCCGCAGGAGGCCCAAGCGCTGTTTGCCACGTATAGACACTGCGCGGATGTGCTCCGCGTAGGACAGCTTCGGATCAAAAGTCACCCCCAAGAGCTTTACTGTGGATGACTCTGGCACAGGGTTGCCTCCAAAGAGAAGAGAGGGCAAGGCTAGCTGCGCTCTTTGCAGCGTGACTGTCATAGCCTGGGATTTCGACGGCTCAAACGCTACACGCCATTCCTTGCCCCAGTCTGACAGACGATTGACGGTGTCCTGAAGCAAGGCAGCAGCAGTGGGGAGGTCGTTACGGAGAAGAGTGTACAATGTCGTATCGTCAGCATAGGCTTCCAGCTGCGTGTTCCCAGCAAGGCATGTTGATACGTCGTTAATGTATATGAGAAACATGGTTGGCCCCAAGATGCTGCCTTGTGGGACTCCCGCCTTGATGGGGTATGGACGGGAGGTTGCACCACCGACAACACACTGTATGCTTCGGTTAGACAGGTACGATGTCAGCCATGTGTGGTGATATTGTAGCACCTTTCCCTGCATGGGTCTTGGCACTCAGGCTGCTAGTGCTACTGTTCGCACCCTAGGCCCTTCACTGCTGTACCTCTGGCGCCTTGCACATAACACATTCACATGTCACCTTTCAAGCCGCCTTTGCAGCCAGCTTCCCTTTAAAAACCATTGCGTTTTACTGATGATTCATTCTCATCTTTCGAAAAGTTGGTCTGCCTTGAGCAGGACACAACATGGCGCAGCGAAAGACACGAACCTCTGTCAAGGCCAAGGCTGAGGAAGCAGCAGCAATCAACGACGGGTTGACAGAGCGGATGCAGCCAGGAACTCAAGAAGAAGGAAGCCTGCTGCAGTCTATCGTCCAATCCCTCAGCCAGCAGCAGCAGATTCTGCTTAGGCTCACAATGGCGCAGTCAAGCCAGCCTGCCGGCAGCGGCCCGCCACCATCCACCTCAAGACAGCCAGAGGTAGGGCCGTGGGCCCGGAGAGCGGAAATACCCCACCTGCCCAGTCCAGACTCGATAGACCTAGCTGGTTTCCTCGAGTGGAAAGTCAAGTGGTCTGACTACGTGTCGTTGACTGGGCTATGCAGAGACGCAGGTACAGTTACACAGCAAGCAGTTCTCCGTACAGCTCTCAATGATGGTTGGGTGCGGCTGTGGCAGGCGGGCGTAGTTCCCATAGCCGACGGCGATGATGAGCGGGTTGCCATCCAGAAGCTGGAAGCTTTCCTGAGAAAGCGAAGAAACCCGTTACTGGACCGCAATGCCTTCCATGGCAGGAGCCAGAGACAAGGTGAGAGTATCAGCCAGTACTTCTCGGGTCTGTCTCAGCTGCATGATGCGTGCAGCTACCCAGATAGTCTGCAGTGCGGCAGATGTGGGTCACTGTGCGGCCATGAGGCCCAACTTCGGGAAACCCGGCTCCGCGACAGGCTCGTCTGTGGCCTAAGGGATCGAGCGATGCAACGACGGGTGCTCGAAGAAGAGTATGCCAGTGAGTTATCGCTCGATCGGGTCATGCAGATATGCTCTGCATACGAATCCTCTACCGATACGGAATCTGGCCTCGGTGAGCAGCTGCCGGACCTGGCGTTGGCGGCGGCAACGAAGTCTACTTACAAGCGTCAGCAGGCGCAGGCAAAGACGCTGAAGTCGGACGTAGGCACGTGCAGGTTTTGTGGGGAGACTCACCCCAAGGGCCAATGCAAGGCCTATAACCAGACATGCCGCTTGTGCCTCAAGGTGGGTCACTTTGCTAGGGTTTGTCGACAGCGGACCTCGCCCTTACCAGGAACGACGTCTGTCGACTCGCTGTTTGTCAACCAGGCTGGTCCTTCTAGGAACAAGCTGGTGACGGTTGGCG
The DNA here is from genome assembly GCF_964019385.1 of Sycon ciliatum. Lineage (NCBI taxonomy): Eukaryota > Metazoa > Porifera > Calcarea > Leucosolenida > Sycettidae > Sycon > Sycon ciliatum. Next base: position 29,660,034 of record NC_088651.1, on the reverse strand, counting down.
TCGCGATCCAGGGAGGATCGTCATGCGCTATCGGGTGGCTGCCGGACACGGGCGTGGATGTGGACGCCATCAGTCTTACCGACCTGGATGGTATCGACCCAAGCCTCAGGATGAATCTAGTGCCGGACACAGCTGATGTCAAGGCAGCTAACGGTACAGCTTTGGATTCCATGGGCAAGCTCGAGGCTCAGTTGTCTTTGAGCGACACTACCGCCGTGTCGACCCTGCACGTATTCCGGCAGCTGAAGACACCTCTGCTCAGCAAGGACACGTGCATGAAGTTGCGGCTTCTCGAGGATGGATGGCCTCACTCCCGTCTAAGGGTACAGAGCGTGGCGAACATCTCCATCCCTCGGAAGCAAGCATCCGAAGTCGCAGACACGTCAGTAGGTACTGCGTCAACGGCGGCTGAGGAAATCCGACGTACCTTGCTGGAAGAGTTTCCAGAAGTGTTCTGTGATACCCCGCTCAAGCCCATGAGCGGTGAGCCGATGCGCATCGAGCTCATCAATGGCGCGTCGCCATGCCGCCTGTATCGCGCTCGCTCCATCCCATTCAGGTGGCGGGATGCTGTGCAGAACCAGCTGTCCGACATGGTGGGCAAGGGCGTCATTGAGAAGGTGCCTGTCGGCGAAGCATACACTTGGTGCCACCCACTGGTGGTGGTCCCTAAGAAGAATTCCAGTGAGCCGCGCATCACGGTGGACCTGACGGGTCTAAATAAATGGGTCAAGAGGCCGGCATACCCAACCCGAGTACCTCGGGAAGTCGTCGCGTCGATCCCAATGGGGATGCAGTACTTCACCACCCTAGATTCTCGCCATGGCTACTGGCAGGTACCCCTCGACGACGATAGCACCAGGCTCACGTTCATGACGCCATGGGGTGCCTACCGTTTCAAGCGGAACGTCATGGGCTTGGTGTCGGCAGGTGACGAACACAACCGGAGAGGAGACGAAGTGTTCGCCGGGTTTTCGAATCTTCAGAAAGTGGTAGAGGATGTCATCGTGTACGACACTGAGCTTGAGGCGCACACCCAGAGGGTTCGCAATGTGCTCAAGCTTTGCTCGGAGAACCAAATCACACTGAACCGCCGCAAATTCGTCTTTGCGGCACCCAGAGCATCGTACTGCGGATTCGTGGTGACGCCGGACGGCTACAGTCCTGATCGAAGCTTGGTGGAGGATCTACACAACTTTCCAATCCCTACCAACCGCACTGATATCCGATCCTTCTGTGGACTCGTGCAGCAGTTCGACGCGTTCACGCCGCGACTAGCGGAGCTTCTATCCCCGATCCGCTCTCTGCTCTCTCCAAAGAATGAGTTTATCTGGGAGGATCCGCAGCAGCAGGCATTTACAGCTATACTAGAGGAGCTGGTAAGCCCTCGAGTGTTGGCTACCTTCGACCCTGCACAGCCGCTTCGTCTCGAGACAGACGTCTCGCAGTCAAACGGTCTCGGCATGGCACTGTGGCAGCAGCAAGTGGACGGGCGGTGGCGTCTAGTGCAATGTGCTTCACGGCACGTCACTGAGACCGAGGCCAGGTACTCTGCAACGGAGATTGAACTGCTGGCGGTAGTCTGGGCAGTCCACAAGGCTAGACTGTTCCTGGCCGGTGCTGATTTCGAGCTGCTAGTCGATCACAAGCCGCTCATTCCTATCGTGAATGCTAAGACGCTGGATGAGTTGACGTCTCCACGAATCGTGCGACTACGGGAGAAGCTGACGCCTTTTCGGTTCGTGGCTCAGTGGAGACCGGGTGCCGATCACAAGGTCGCAGATTGCCTGTCGAGACACCCAGTAAGTGCACCAGACCCTGACGATGAAGCTGGTGAGGAAGAAATCGAGCACTACTACTGTGTTCTCCGTCAGCTGTCGCAAGAGGACGAGGAAACAGGCCATACAGTCCTCCCCGACCTTGGCATTACGAAGGTGCGGGCGGAGGGCTCGACGGACCCGGAATACCTCAAGCTGCTGAACGCCGTAAAGAACGGCTTTCCGGTGGACAAGGCTGCTCTGGACCTCGATCTGCACCCGTACTGGCAGGTTTGGCATGACGTGTTGGTCGAGGACGGCATAGTGTTGTTGGGCCACCGTATTGTCGTTCCCAGAAGGTTACGCCAGACCACGCTGGAGCAACTTCACGCTTCTCATCAGGGACAGACCCGCACACTCCGCAGGGCCAGGCAAGCAGTGTACTGGCCCCAGATCTCCAATGACGTTAAGAACGTCGTCCAGACTTGCAGATCCTGCATCACGCTGCTCCCCTCCCAACCTTCTGAGCCGCTCCTCTCAGACAGTCGTCCGTCCAGACCGTTCGAAGATGCAGCGGCGGACCTCTTCTCCCTAGGTGGCTTTGAGTACCTGGTTCTCACCGACAAGGTTTCCGGCTGGCCATTTGTTGGGCGTTGTGGGAGGTCGGCTACCACGTCTGACGTCACCAAACATCTCGTTCAGTGGATGTCGGACGTTGGCGTTCCTACGCGCCTCACGACGGATGGTGGGCCGCAATTCAGATCTTCAGCGTTCGCTTCGTTCTGCTCAGAGTGGAACATTTGCCACGACCCCAGCAGCCCGTACAATCCTCAGTCAAATGGCGCGGCTGAGGCGGCGGTCAAGGCCATGAAGCACTTATTAATGAAAATTGGCAAAGGTGACGCCTATAACAGCAGTGCCTTCAGAGAAGGGTTGCTGGAGTGGCGTAACACGCCTGGTGCAGGAGGAGCAAGCCCGGCCCAGCTGCTGTTTGGAAGGCCAACGAGGACCAAGGTTCCCACACTTCCTGCAAATCTGCAGCAGTACGCTGCCCACAGCCGCAGTGCTCCCCAGCAGGTCTCATCCCAGCTTGGCAAACCTCTGCCCCCTCTGCACGTAGGCGATAAGGTATGGATCCAGAACCAGCCTTCAAAACGCTGGGATATGGAAGGAACGGTCACAAAATGCACGAGAAGAGGACGGAGCTACACAGTGCAGACAGTGACGGGGTCCAGCTTCTGGCGGAACAGACGGTTCCTCCGGCCACGTGTATAGATTGACTGGGGATGCTTCTCTTGCTTTGTCCTTGTTGCTTGTGCGTTACGCTGTGATTTTCGAATTTCAGTTTCAGGATTTTCTTTGTGTTAGTGCTCCCAAGTCGCACTTAAGCCGAGGGGGCATGTGGTGATATTGTAGCACCTTTCCCTGCATGGGTCTTGGCACTCAGGCTGCTAGTGCTACTGTTCGCACCCTAGGCCCTGCACTGCTGTACCTCTGGCGCCTTGCACATAACACATTCACATGTCACCTTTCAAGCCGCCTTTGCAGCCAGCTTCCCTTTAAAAACCATTGCGTTTTACTGATGATTCATTCTCATCTTTCGAAGAGTTGGTCTGCCTTGAGCAGGACACAACACCATGCAAGGAGGATTCCTTGGATTCCACATTGCTGTAGCTTGAAGAGGACACCTGCGTGAGAGACCTTGTCGAAGGCTCCAGCGATGTCAACTGCAAGTACGCGTGCTGCGCCCCCGTGTCCGATAGAGGATGCCCAGGAGTGGTGCAGTGCAGTAAGAGCGTCGGCTGTACCCAGATTCCGTCTGAAGCCAAACTGATTCGCTGCGAGCAGTGAGTTACCCTCGAGGTAGTTCGTAATTTGCATGTTGATAATGGTCTCCATTACCTTGGATATCACACTAAGGAGGGATACGGGGCGGTAGTTCTTGAGCTGTGAGCGAGATGAGCGTTTATGCACAGGAACAACATTGGCGAGCTTCCAGGCCTGAGGTTGGTATCCATGCCGGAAGCGCAATGAGAAAAGCTTGGTCAGGACCGGTGCGAGCACCGAAGCGCATTCTTTCAGGACCCGGGGAGAGATGCTGTCCGGCCCCGTGGCTTTCGACGCGTCGAGACGGCGCAGGAGGCGGTGAACATTCTGGATGCGGAAGTGGACGTGGGTGAGTGGGGGATGTGGGTGAGCAGGCCCTGGGGTTCCAAGGGAGGCACAATGTAGGTCCCTGTCACCCAAGCTGCACTTGCCAGCAAAGAAGTGACCAAAGCAGTCAGCCTTCTCCTTGCTGGTAATGTGTTCCTTCCCGGCATTGTCGAGGAGGAGGGGGATGTCAGAGTTTCGGCCAAGACCGCATGCTCCTTTCAGGTTGCACCACCATGCCTTGTCGCGAAGTGAGCCGCAGGTGAGTCGGGCCCGAAGGTGCCGTTCCTTCTCCTGCCTGGAGTGCTGAAGTGTGGTGGTGGCCCGGGTAATAGAGTCGATGAAGGATTGCTTCTTGACGTCATTGCCGAGGTCGTGCCGCCATTTCCTCCATTCTCTGTCCTTGATACGCATCACTTGTGTGCACTCAGGGGTCCACCACTTGGGATCAGATGAGCGGATGACGAGAGTCTTATGGGAAATGAACTGGTCCATGCCTGCAGCGATGGTATTGGTGACTTGTAAGCAAGACAACTCTGGATCGTCCGTGATAATGGAGGCCCAAGGGACAGCCTTGAGGTGTGCTCTGAGTCGCCCCCAGTCAGCACGCTTGTAACGCCACACAGTACGCGTGGTGGCCTCTCCCCGGCATGGTGAAATGGTCGGGAATTGAGCTATCACAGTTCCGTGATCTGAGCGTCCTAAAGGGGCAAGTACTGTGGTACTGATGGGTTGTTGGAAAGTGGACATGATTAGGTCTAGTGTGTTGGCACCTCGAGTGGGCTCTCGGACATGTTGCGTGAGCTCGTGGGTGATACAAAGATCCTCGAGGGCATCCCTGGCCGGGGTTGACTTCGCGCTACCAAGCCAATCTGCACTATGCACGTTGAAATCCCCAGCGAGGATTACGTTCGGGGACAGCTCTTTGGCCTGATGTAGTGTATCGTCAAGTGAATCGATGAGACAGAGGTCGGTGGGGCTACAGGAGCCTGGACGGTACACAGAGCCGATCACCAAGCTTGTGCCACCACGGAGGCGGACTTTAACCCAGAGTGTTTCATGGTCTGCAGACTGGAGTTGGTCTAGATGAGCAGAAGCAAGGGTGGACTTGATCCACACAGCGACACCTCCTCCGTGCTCGTTCCGGTCTCTGCGATATGGGACGCCGTATCCAGGGATGGACGAGTCAAGGCTAGTTATGGCAGCAGCAGAGAATTTAGTTTCAGTGATAATTGCTACATCTATGTCGTGCTGGTTGAGTGCATGCCTCAGGTCGTCCAGCTTGTTACGAAGGCTACAGGCATTAGTCACCAGCAGTTTGAGTCCTGTTGGAGAATTAGGGTCACCCAGTGCTGCCATCATTCTTTATCATTGGTCAGCTGGCATGATAGTTGTATCAAACTTGGTCTCGGTCACAACAGCGATGTCTACATTGTGGTGCGTGACAGTGTGGACAAATTCTCCAAATTTGTTTGCTAAGCTAAAAGCATTAGTCATCAGGAGGCGCAGTGACTGGGTCGAGGAGGTAGGTGGTGCTGTGGGTGTTACATTATAGTTATAGTTCTGCATTTTTTTTCCAAGTCACGATTAGACTCTGGCAAGCGGACTAAATCGTGAGCCTGGAGCTAGATTTGTTGGTTTCCGGGAATCCTTCTTCTTCACCCCAGTTGCCAACTCTGGTGAGGACTCAGTGCTGCTGGCATTCCTGCCTCGTCGTTCAGGCGTGAACCAAGTGTGGATCGCTTCGGTGTTGATGTTTGATGCCACTTCTGATAGGAGTCGCTCTGTCCGTTCTAGATCTGGCTCTGCAATGTCTACTTCGACGTCCACGAGGGGAGTTCTGGGGTGTGCTGTCATGCTTGACAGCGATCCCTGTGCGGACGACATGTCTGGCTCAGTATCTGTCAAGTTGTTCAACGCTGAAGTAACCTCAGTAGTCCCCTCATCGACTTTCGTAGTTTTCAAATTCAAATCCGTTTCAAGCACTTCAGTGCTGACTGCGGGTTCTGCTTGTTGGAGCCAGTGCGCTTGCACAGTGCTTCATTGCGTATTATACCGGGATATTTGACCCCTATGACTGCTCGTAACTGCTGGCGGTGGAACGAGTCAAGTTTCTTTTCTTGAGTCTCTGTCAGGCTCCATGTTCCGCAGTTATAAAGAAGTATTGGGAGAATAAAGCTGCCGTATAACCTAATCCGAAGGGGTTCACGGGCATGATTACCTCTTAGCCATATCACCCACAGCTGATGTAAGGCACATGTTGCTAGACGTTTTCTCCGACTGATATCTTCCTCCACTCCAAGCATCGATCCCAGTTTGACCGTGTTCCGCCATCGCTCGTCTACTCTGTCCTTTTCTCTTTTAATTGTAGTATATTCGGTTTTGGCTTCATTCCTTTTTAAATTGTATTCCGCTAACGAGGATGATAGTATGGGTTGATTATGGTGCAAATAATGTAGGCTGGTGCTGATGAAGTCTGAACGCCTATCAGGTTGATCTCCTATTTGAACATGCGCATATGTGTGTGTATGATGTGCCCTAGCTCACTTATAATTATTATTATGTTATACACGTAGATCATGTCCATGATGCCTTTCCTCTGCGCAGGTCGACCGCACTATTGTTTTTAAGATTCACATAATTATTACTTCTGCATATGCATTACATACTATGATCATGCTGGCTCCATCCCTTATCTCCTAAGCTACCACCCCCCCCCCCCCCCGGTGCGTCTGCCCAGTGATGACTCTGAGACCCACGGTCAGACGAGCTGCCCAGGCCTCACCACCACTGCCGTTTCCGTGCTGCCTTCTCGATACATACGTATGTACACTGTATATCATGTGCACATTCACATGTCTGAAGGTTTGTGGTTTTTCAATAAAAAATAAATAAAAAGTCTACGTCATCCGCATACGCTGTTTCATTGGGCAATTGAGGCTGAATATCCAATGCTGGTCGCGATGAGAGTCGCTCTCGAATCAACCTCAATGCAGCCTCGAGGTAGACAGTAAACAGGACTGGCGATAGAGAATCACCTTGTGGGGTTCCATTATGTGTGACTAATGGTTGGCTGAGAATTTTATTCAGCTTCACTTTTATTGTGGTGTCTGTCAGAAGGCACCGGATGATGTGCAGCTAATCATGATCAATGACTGATGACAGTATATCGATCAGCCTGACCCTCGATATAGTGTCAAATGCCTTTGACATATCAATGCCTAAGATTGAGATCTCCGACGCAACCCGTTGGCATCTTGCTGATAACCACCGATAGCTATATACCGCGTCTCCAGTACTTCTCCCTGACCAGAACCCGCTCTGGTTCAGTGACAAGTACCCGTCGATAGCTGGCTTGATCCGCGTCAGGATGACCAGTGAAAGACGTTTCCGTAGGGTGTTCAACAGGGTAACTGCCCTTACATTTCCAGGAGGACCTCTTTTCTTTCTCGGCTTTGGTATCGGGATCAGTAGCCCATCGCCTAGCTTGAGTGATTTGTCTTTGGCATAATTGTTGAATGTAGTAGCAATGTTCGAGAACAGTGCTGGTGTTCCATATTTGATAAGTTCAGCAGGTATCCCATCTGGTCCCGAAGCTCGGCCATTATTCAAGCACTTAGCTGCGGCATGTACCTCTGTCTGCTTTATAGGGTTTTTAAGGTCTTCCTCTGTCCGTAAGAGACTAGATGACTCCAGAGCAGGATCACAGAATATAGCACGGAAGTGTTGCCCTAATGCTTCGACTGATTCACTAGGTTGTGCAATGAGTTTGCCATCAGAGTCTTCAACCACAACTGGTAACTGCTGCTGTCGGCGCAGTAGTCGTGTTGCTTTGAACATTTTTGCGTCGTCTTTCATTTGGTCTATTTCAGCTACACGTTCGTCCAGTCGAGTCGATGCTAACTTGAGGCATTCCCGGCGAATTTGGTGTGCCAGCCTGTTGCGTCGTGTTTTCATTTCTTTTACCTTCGTTCCATCTGTGCACACCGTAATGTCGAGACGCAGTTTGCGTTTCTCTGCTGCTAGCTTTTCAATTTCCCCGCTGAAGCCATTTCTATGCGTCTTATTTGTTTTAGGGACGCAGCCCATGGATGTGTTTGCTGCCTCACTCATAGCGTTCACAATATACTGCAGATGTTGCTCCGCACTGACACCTTCCTGCTCTCTGCCGAGGTCCTGTAGATGTTCGTTGATAGCCTCTCTGTACTTTGCTTTCTTGGTCGGGTCACTAAATTCCAATATATTGAATTTTGCATTGCTGGATATGGCTACTGGGGGCCTCTTGAGCTTCTTGTACAACTTTGTCAGGTTGAGGTTTGCCAGCACAAGACGGTGATCGCTTTTTCTAAGCTTGTCCCGGCGTATGATCTGGCATCCGTCACCACAAACCTTTCACTGTGACGGCAAAGGATATAATCTATTTGGTTGTAAATGGGTAAAGGTGGACCTCCACTAGGGTTATGGCGCCAGCCTGTCCATGTGGTGATATGTTCTGCACGGTGCTGAACCGCCGTGTTACAGGCAAAAAGGTAATTGCTGGACGCGAAATCAGCCAAAGTCTGGCCGCTGTAGTTGCGATGGCCCCTTGAGTGTGAACCAGCATAGGATATGGATTGGCAGTCACTGGGTGGTCGTTTCCCAAGTTTCGCGTTGAAGTCTCCCATCAGGAACAGCAGCGATGAAGACCTTAGTTTTTGAATTGTTTCCAGCAAGCTGCTGTAGAACTCGTCTAGGCATGAATGGTCTGCTGCAACGCGTGTTGACGTCGGGGCGTAGGCATTCACAAATGAGCACAGTGTTCTCCCGGAGAGCCATAACTGCAGCACGGCGATACGGTCCGACACCTGCCAATATCTATATATTCGGTGCAGTAACTGCTTTTCCACCACGAATCCGAGTCCATAATGTCGACACGACGACGAGAGACACAGTAGACGGTAGTTGTCAATATTTCCATCGTTGCCTTCGGAGATTTTAGTCTCCTGAAGACAGCAGACTCCAACTCTGTATTTATTGAGGTCTGAAATAAGTTGATTTTTTTTTGAAATTCGAAGTAAGTCCACGGACGTTGAACGTACCAATGCGAAACAAGCCCTCGCCTTTCGCTCCACTACTCATAATACTTCCACAAGCTTGCCTGTTTCCTGGCGAAGAAGACATTACCCATGGGCCAGCCGAAGCTGACGGCCATGACCGAGCGGCGTCACTCGCTCTCCAAACAATCCGCCTTGTAGGTTGTTTTATAGGGTTATTTTGTCCAGTGTAAATTTTATAAGGGAATATATTACAGTAGCCATAGTCATCATCATGCAAGATAAATAAATCGTGGTTATCATGAAGTAGTTCAGTGAGCGTGCGAGACTGTTCTGTGGAGAGATGATTTTGTGCGTTGAGATATTCATCGATGACTTTCTCGCGTTGCTCAGTTAGCGGGATCGTGCTGGGTGAAACTGAGGAAACCATAGCTTCAGTGCCGTCAATATGTTCACAGTCTGTAGGAATTTGATGAAGTTCGGCAACATTGGTATTTTTATGAATGAGTATAGGATGATTTGCATGATTTTCAACAGCCACAACCACACGTGTTTGGTTAGGGCCAACAGTTACAAGACTAGGAGTCACTGCCACACCTGGATGCTTCGCCATAAAGGACTCCAATGGATCTGCCACGCAATCCATCGCAACCGTGCACACATCAACAGCTGCGCAAGGCACCAAGACAACATGTCCTGCAGGTACCGACAACTCCATCTCAAACACCACACGAGATGAGTATACCACAGGGTCGGCCAAACGTTCGGGCGCACACGCCGGGACAACGCCAGGTTGAGCCATGGGTTCAACAACCCGTGCAGACAATGAATCGTCAGACAGATCAGATGAGGATGATGCATGTAAATAATGATAAATACATGTATTTTGGGGATGATTGGATTTTGAATGATTGTTTTCAGGATTTTTATGTTCCAGCTCAGTGTCGCTGGTGTCAGACAATGGCTTCGTAGCACACAGTGTCTGTGAGGGAACATGTCGTGGGCCACTAACGCACACACACACACAGACTCCTCGCCAAACGTCAACATTCCTTGGGCAACATCCAACACGCCATCATGCTCAAAGAGGAAATCTGATCCAAGAATGACATCTTTGTGGATGGCATCAGACAACACAAAGGAGTGCACAAATGAGCAGTTGCCCAGGCAGAATGCAAGCTCTACAGACCTCAACACAGGCAACTGTTCTCCGCTCACCGCACATAAACGCGGAGCAGACTCGAGTGTTTGCTCAGAGCCAAACAACGAAGTGAACAAATTTGCGTGCAACAACAATACACTTGAGCCCGAGTCAAATAATCCAGACACCGTTGCAGTCCGGAAACATACATCTACATGCAAGACAATTGGCGAAATAGCATGCACACATACATCAGGCAAATGGAGGGGCTCGTTCTCCTCGACTGGCTGCTGCCCCGCATCACCAGTCAATCGTCGTTTTTTCGGTTCATATGAGGACAATAAGCGAGGAAGTGGCCAAATTCTCCGCAGCCATAGCATGCGCGATCGGGCTGCATGGTTCCTCGCAAACCTTAGCGTCAGAAACGGCCACGACCACGGCCACTCCGCAGCTGGCCTTGCTGTTGGCTGACAAAACCGTTCGTGACACCGACAGCTCTCTCCAGTGCGGAGAGACGAGAATCCAAATTTTCAAGGATGCCGGCCAGGCGATCACGTTCTGTGCGTTCCTGGTCGCCATTTTGGTTCTCCGTGGCAACGCGCGGCCGGATGAGGTTGTACTCCGAGTGCCTGGGTCGACTGGGTGCTGGAGTCGACTGTTGTTGGTGTTGCGGAGCTGTTGCAAACACCGGCTGAGCGTATCCCGATCGGGATTGTTCGCAGGCGTGGATGGCACCCACCTCTATCGCCTTTTGGACGGCTGCATCCAACGACGTAGGTCGTGGAGATGCAAGTGCCAGACGCAGGTCTTTCGTTGCCTGGCCGTCGATGAACAACTGGAGCAACATTGAGTCCAGGAGTGGCCCACTCTGCCCGGGATAAGCCTGGCGTGCCAGACGTCACAGCTCCTGCGCGAACGCATACTGGGTTTCAGTGGCCAACTTCACTCTGTGTCGGAGCGTCGCCTCGTGCATAAGGGCCAGTTGCGGAGGTTCCAGTCTCGCGCACAGCGCTTCGACTGCCTTGCGATAGGTGATTTTGGGCGAGCTGGCGACGATGTCCGTCAACATCTCGTGTGGCACGCCAACCAGACGCGCCGGCAACAGGCGCAAACATTGTTCATGGGTGTAGCCTGACAGGGCACATGCGTTATCAAAGTGGCTCATATAATTTACAAATTCTTGTCCAGGTTGACTGCCAAATGTGTCTGGGAGCAAGATCAGTTTGGGCAGTGGACGTGCATGCGGTGCGTCTGTGTCTGGCAAGCGAAAACGATGGGACAACCCTTGTACCGGCGAACTCTCGCGCTCTTCAGCAATGCTCATGTCACAGCCAGCTTCAGCGAAGCTACGCTCTAACTTTTCTTGTCTCTTGGATTTCGCTGAACGGCCCATTGTGAAAAAATGTTTTTTTGTATTTTTGAAAAATATAATCTCTAAATAACCGACGAGGAGACAACAGTCGTAAAACTAGCAATGAAAAATATCAATCGTGCACTCATAACCATGTATATTATTATTATTATACACATTCCCGCGTTGAGGTGCAGCAGCAGTATGCTGCGTCCACAGCTTCGCTTATGCAGAATGGCTTGGGTGAGAGGAGAGGGGAGAGAAAGCAACAAGGCAACCAACATCTATGAAATTGGTCACAATAACATGAAGAGAAC